>NC_064931.1:425571301-425871301 GCF_023897955.1 Schistocerca gregaria
TGTGAAGCATCTGTATGCGACAGGGGCTGCAACGAAATGCAAATTAATTGTAATCGCAGCTAACGTGTCAGTGACTGAACTCTTTTCCACCCTGTTTCTAATTAAAGGAGAGTGGTGCTAAGTGCATCCGTTGTGAAGACAAGGCTACAGTGCTGGGCGTGAAATCGACGGACAGATTCCTTGTTAGCCGGAGCAGCGTGTATTACTACAAAAAGCAAATTTTGGCGTGTAGACGACTTCCGCGATTCGTGGCCGGTTGCGCTTTGGTGAGGTTTATGGCATCCAAAATAGAGAGCTCCAAAAAAGACCACGAAACTATTTCTCCTGGTGACCAGGCAGGTAGGACTAACAAACCACTCTTCTTTAAAGTGCAGAAGAGTAAGTACCGTTAGACCCCTGGAACGGTCACGACTGTTCCCCATATGTTTCTTCCACGGCTCCTCCAGCTTCTACTCTGTTTCATTAGATTTCAACCAGTCGGGGCCCAACAACATTTTTTAGCCAATCATGGCTATTAAACAAAAACAGCAAATCTCCCACTACAAAACTGCGTCAACTTAGCCACCAATGAGAGAACTTCCTGCGAATCTCCACGGCGGCTGTACTCATGAGCTGACGTAAGTGTAAACTTTCCTACCACAGCATCCACGAGATGTCGGCACTGGAATCTCTCGTGCGTGACACTCCAACGGACTGTGCCAATTACATAGTCAACGTGTGACGCCGCCACAGCGCACTCCCCGTGAAGACGGATGCCCGCTTCCGCGAAGCCCCAGCAGACAATACTATATAGGTCGTGGCGTCTATCCTCTGTCCCCTCTCTCGCAACACTCCGCTTTACATAACAAGTTTCGCCCTCGTAAAGCACGGTCCGGGGCGTCCGATTGCCGCCAACTGTCAGAAGGCGAGCCACGGGTGACGTCTTAGGGGCCTTTCTTACGGCCGGTGACCTAACCCGATCCCGTCTATTCAACCGCTGGGCCGGCGCGGCTGTTGTATAGGCCGGTCTCGTTTGCGCAAATCCATCAGCTTTCTTCCCTCGCCGGCCACGCTTAAAGCTGGCTGCTGAAACCTCCACAAAGGCCATAAAGTGGAAGGAGAAATGATTAAAAAAACTTTCACCCATGCAAATGATCGCCCTTTCATGTTGCTACAGAGCATCCGATCACTGATTTGCATAACGATGTATTTCCGTCGTATGTTAAAGGCAATTTGCATGTATGCAGAATTAAACATAATAATGGCGCGATAGGTCTACTACCATATGTGAGAGGGCCAGAACGTCTCCATCTTGCAAGCTTACAACAAATAAAAAAGAAACTAGTTAATGCTTCGGCGATGTTCTTCCGTGTAGGCATATGCTCCTTTAATATTCGTATATTTCCTTCCAAAAGCTCTATTAATTTGCAGTTCAGCATGCACTTGATAATGACAACCAAGCAGAAATCATCATTGTGTACAATAAATGAAGAATTAACAGTCAAATGGCAGCAGTTTCTTTCAAAAATATAAAAACTAATATCATCAGACATTTCCCAACAGTCCAGTCCACAAAATTAAGGCCAGTATAATCGCATGTGCACAGCGTCAGCAATTAGATAGTAACTTCAGTCATATTTATCTCCACATCTACACTTGTACTCCACAAGCCACCTTATAATATGTGGCGGAGCGTGCCTTGTGTACCACTATTACTTACCCTCTTTCCTGTCATAATTTATTTGGATAGCGAGAAGACCTTGCTGCAATCACGTGGCTGCTTGAGATTGCGTCTGACTGAAATACTAGTATTATTCAGTGCGATAAGAAGAATTCCACTTACGCTATAGTTCTATCTGAAGTTTTATTCGGTGGGTGTTTCTTTAACGCTGTTTAACGACTTAGCTAAGTGAGTCAGCTTCGATTAAAGAAATTCAGTTGTATGACAACCTACGTTATTCGCTGAAATGTAGGTAAAGTACACTGGTTTGTACTAGGAAACATCTTATGCCTTATACTGAAGCCGAGCTCAAAATACAAAAATCTCTGTGCACTAAACAATGCGCTCTTTGGCATTAGGCATTCCTCTTTCTAAAACCGGTCGAGAAGTAAAGAAAATGCTTACGGACTCCCAGCAGAACAAAATGATTCATTTGCGCCTAAAGATAAAAGGCACATTTTACACATACTACCCTCATATGTGGACCTTAATTGTAGTTGAAACGAGAAGATGATTACAGGACCCGATGGAATATTGTTTTGGCATCTCTCTGCATGTACCTTGTAGTAGACCCTCTGTCTTCCTGTGGTATTAGGAACTGCATGTTAGAGCACTGTTGATAAGACATCAACAACAGTATCGGATTTAAAAATGTTGCGCCCCTAGGCACACCGTATTATATGCGCTCCTCCCCTCCTCCCCCTGCAAAAAACATGTTTTAAATAATAATTATTACCCGATCACTTCACAATTGCCGTTTTGGGTGGGAGCGCTGTGAACTGTTTCCGTACTCTGCTATTCGTTGTTCTGAAGGACGCGTCAGCTGTCTAGTCGCTCTCAATCAAAGTGTAATATGGTTCCTGAACTGTACTTGGTGTACGGCAACGGATGAAACAAATTTAAAACTGCATTGTGTTAACACATTCTTCTGTCGAAAGATAACAGAAACGAACACAAGGAAAATAACTTTCCTTATGGGCTAAAAATTCAGCAGAGCGTGTAGGAGACAACGGATTTTTGTTATTCATTTACTTTTAATATGTTCTTTTACACGAAACCGTTGAAAATTAAAATAAAAAAGTTGTGTTACGATCTAAAAATTGAAGCGAACGTGTCATACATTAGATATTAATACGTACGTTTACAGACATCCGTTCAAAATTTAAATTAAACTGTCGTTTTCCTTTCTAATAACTTGAATGTGTAGCAGATAAGAAAAACACATTCGGTATTAATACGTGAATCTATAGGAAAGCCTAAGAAATTAAAATGAAATCGAGATTTCGGTGCACGAAATAATAACTAAATGCAGACGAACTAACACAGAACTGGAATTGCTATTACATAATTTTACAGACCAGTGTGGAAAAATTAAATTTGTTTTGTAATGTAGTAGTTAACGTGAAAGGTCCGTGTAGCCAGATACTGCATAATAAGTGTACACAATACCTTTAATCCATGTAAGGGCTGAACAGTTTTGTAGTGCACTTACTGCTCTCACCATAGCTCTTTCTAATGGTATTAGCAAAACCTTTACAGAATTTATCGACAGGACCGAACTACTTTATTTATTAACACTTTTTCGTCGGAGCTTACTCTCCGATAACGTGTATTTTCGCGATAACTATATATTTCAGCAGACTTCAAGAATACACATCAGCTGTGATATACTACAGTATCAGTATAACTTGATTGTACAGCGCCGAGCGGCCTGGATCATTCGGATATTGTTTAAGTATTCTTGTATAATCTATAAAGGTTTTTCAATACACTGAAAAATGAACATGCTTCCCGACAACAGCTTGCAGCACTAGTGCCGACTAAATTGGAACAATGTGCTGCACAAGGCACATAATGCGCTTTCGGATTCGTTCTTTAATGCGTGCCTGAAAACCAGTGTAGGTTCCTGACATATTGCTTGAGTTGTCGTATGACTGGCCTCTACAGTCAGTAATATCAATGGAATTTGTAGACAAGACTTTTAGTACGGCCTGAGCTAAGTTTTCGAACTTGTGTCCCTGGTTTGGTAAAAACAAAAGGAAACGTTCAACAGGTTCACCATTCTCGTTCACATATCTTAATATGAAAGATAATTGATCAATATGTGAAATGTCCGCAGTAAAATCTTCTATTATAGAGAAATATTTGGCCTGTTTTACTTCACTTACGATAATTCTTTTTATTCGTTCAGAAAGAAGCTCTATTATTTTATCACAGATTGTTGAAGAAACATAACTTGCATGTCCCTGCCCTGTATTTCCATATCGTTCAATGTACTCTGTGAGAAAAGGATCAAACTCGGCTATAAGTTCAAGGGACATCACAAATTGACCGTTATGTAATGAGTGGAATCTTTCAACGTGTCCACGTAGGGGAAGTCAACGACTTCTTAGCTTCTTCACTACTGCCAACACCCTTTCCAACACACTGTTCCTGTACATTTTTTCTGTCTCAGCATATGACTCGAAATGGTTAGCTATTGTTCCAAGTGACTTTCTTTTTGTTAAGAATGGTAACTTAGAATTTTTGTGTTCAAGTGAATTCTAATGATGAGATAAAATATTACAAATATTTTTCCCATCTGCAATACCGTTAATAGCATTTGCGGCCTCAACTACGAACAAATTACATGGTTCACAAAAAACAGCACCGGTGCTACAGGAGTATACTAGAAAATCACGCAAAGTTGATTCACCACTTAAAAGTTTGCGGTAAAATACATTTTTGTTCAAATATCTGGTTTCACCGCCTATTGATTTTCTTGAATTAGAAAAATCACCGTTACAACTTTGATTCATGCCTCGTCGTAAGAGAAAGTCGATTGTTGTTTCATTGACACATCATTCTTCTGGATCATCACTAACGAGGGTATTTCTTTTTTGTAATGTCTGACTCGATGCCTAGTTTTTCGTAAAACTGGAAATCAGGAAAAATTTACTCCTCTTCATTTTTAACTTTTGTTTCGTCTGTATTTACTTCTTTTACAACAGCTGCAGTGCCAGAAATATCATACGTACTACTTCAACGCGAATTTTAACCAGCAATAATTTTTGCAGAAAATGTATCCACTATGCCAAGCGTTTTTAGAACATTGGATTCTCACTGTCTCCTTTGCTTCGATAATTTCCGAAATGCCAACCCACTTAATTTTGTACGTTTGCTTTTTTCACTGTTATTCATGTTAAGGCACTTACAAAATTGTCAACCAACAGTCAAAACACAAGAAAAAAATTATAAAAGTAAAGAACGAAAGACTGCATCCAGTTACAATCCTACTACACTGCATATGAGCACAAAGCTTTTTACTTTAAACATGGCATACGAGCACAAAGATTTTTCCTTTAAATGCAAAGCGATGAACTGACCAACTCGAATTACTCGACTAACTGTGCTATGAGAAAACGACAATGCAGAATAACTTAATGTCATTGTCCCCTATTTCTCCGTTGCCAGTGAGCAGTAGAAGCACACCTGCCGGCTGGAATTCGTCTCGTAAAGAAAACGGGACAGTCCCTTTTTTGGCTTTTGTTTCCCACGTCGCCGCAATTTTAGCTGGGTCGCAAATATGTTCTGAATATTCTTGACACTGTCTTTCTAATTTAAAAAGCAAATAATTTTAGCAATTTGTCATTTTAGTGAACACTGTTGTTATGTCTACACGCAAATGCACCTCTTGTTCACACATAAAATAAAAATAACCTTTCCTCAAAGAAAAAGTGCTTAGTTCAGAAGTTTAATGTATTTGGAATCCTATGTACTAGTCCATTACACAGAGTTAAAGATTAGCGGGAAAATAAGTCAACTGGGCTACCTCGACTAGCCGACCTCCACCCCCACCTGTCCCCCTCCTACTGCCCCTCCCCCATTCACCACTGCCCTCCCCTCCACATCTGGAAATTCGCGGGAAAAGGACTCAGACTGCGCTGTGTGGCCAGATAGGATGGACGTCTTTATTTTCTATGCTTTTGTTTATTTAAACAAATTAAGTTGTCATAGACAGTAGCTTCATCCAGTGTGTTCATCTTGAGATCCAGAGTCGAACTGACCTATCTCACAACACCACCACCATCAGAGGGCACTTTTGGCCTTACCCCTCCTCTCCTCCCGTGACATAATCCAAGATGGCGGTCTGGAGAAAAATTATGGAAAAGGGACTCAGTCTGCGTCTAGCTGCTGGACTGGGAGGACAGATATAATTGTCAACTGTGTGTACTATGTGTTCAGCGGATGAGATATCTGTGCTGAAGAAGGAGTTTTATGAGTTTATTTGCTGTAATCATGCAATTGAGGACTGTTTCCATAGTCACCTGCTGGCTGTTTGGAATGCAATGATATTTGGTGAATGTACAAAGAGAATGAATGCGGTTCATCACATAATGAAGATGATGCAGGATGGAGGTAAGTTGCACTTCGCTACTCATGCTGATAAATGCGTGTGCTGTAACTGTAGACCAATTGATAAAGGTCCAGTCAGTCTTCCGAAGTACAAAAATCAAGACGTTCACTCTGGTGCACTGTGCTCCCTGCCCCAGAGGCCACACCCATGGCTCATGGCACCACCTGCCACAGGGGTGGCTACGTACATCCTGTCACGATGGAAATACCAGCAGCCTTCCTTCTTCCCATCCTCAGTGCACAGATACTCTTTGTCGCTGAACACGAACTGATTCTGGAGTTACTAAATCTGGTGTTTAAAAAATGTGCGGAATACTATCACATATACAATTTGAAGATGTCATGCAATCAAATGTACCACTACACAAAGAGAAAGAGAGAGAGAGAGCTTTGCAGGTATCGCAAAGTAGTTGGTCTCAATTTTCGATGTAAATACACGTTTTATTCCAAAAAATACCACCACTACACTGGAACACGGTCTCTAAAAACAGATCGCGCCACATTTATTCCAAAAAATACCACCACTACACTGGAACACGGTCTCTAAAAACAGATCGCGACACATTTGCGAAACAAATGAGACACTACGCACGCTTTTGTGGGAAAGACACGTGTCTTTCAGCACCAGCTGACCCAAGCTACTAAATCCCACTCAATAGTTCTCTAAATACACTTTCAAAAATCGTGGCAAAGTAGTTTGCCTCAGTTTTGTGGTGTATACCGCCAAACGTGAACACTGACTATAAAAAGATCACACTTGTGAAACCTCCTAGAAACACTTCTCGCGCTTTTGTGGAAGTACCACTTTCTTTCCTGGTCTCTGAGGAGGAGCTGCTTCTGAATGTAATAAATCCAACAGAAAATGTCTCTAAATTCACATTCAATAAGCTTACTGCATAGTAGATGGCTTCAATTTTCCGATGTATACCTCCAACTTCAAACACAGACTCTGAAAAGATCGCGGTACACTTGTGACATTTGCCTGAGACACTTTACACGATTTTGTCGGAAATAGATCCCGAAACCGATATCAGCTGCAATATCTGCTTTTACACGTCGAAACAGTGATATTTGGAAGTCGAAATAACTATGTCTGTATCTCTGAACAGGACGCTCACTACTTTTCGAGTATTAGTTGTTTGTTTGAAGGCACTTCCTGAGAGAGAGAAAGAGAGAGAGAGAGAGAGAGAGAGAGAGAGAGAGAGAGAGAGAGAGAGAGAGAGCGAAATTTCTGAGCCCTATAGCTGCTGAGCTGTTCACCACTTTTCTGAAATGGTGAATGGGCTTAGTTTATATTTTCTGCTGGATTCAGGGACGTTATTTTCCTCTCTTTTCGAAGAACACACAAGTGTCTAAGAACAGATGGGAAAATCACAACAATTACACAAACAATTCGAAGCACTGTCCTACAGATGAGAAATACAGCTGGAATTTTCTTGTAACTCTCTGATGCAATGAATCTTCTTTTGAACGGAACGCGCTGATTGGCTCTTACTGAATTTACACGCCGAACTGCTACTGCTGCTGCCAGTGTGGGAGCACTGTCCGCCGTTTTCTGCAGACCGATAAATTAACGACTTCCCGCGGCAAAAACTTTTTTACAGATCGAAAAAAAAGACATACAGCTGCCATACTGCACTGACAGTTAAACCGGGCAAAAGTGGTCTACAGATCATGAAACACGGGAACTACTACCAAAGACACTCCCACAATTACGATGCCACGCTTCTGTCGAGAAAAATATGAATTTTTCAGCCGGTGATGATGATGTTGGGCTTGTGGGGCGCTCAACTGCACGGTCATCAGCGCCCGTACAAAGTCCCAAATTTTCACAGTCCAGTTTTTTACACATTCCAATCGAGCCACTGTCACTAATGACGATGATGATGAGCAGGATGAGGAAATGATGAGAGCAGCACAAACAACCAGTCCCCAGAGAGAGAAAATTCCCAACCCGGCCGGGAATCGAACACAGGGCCCCATGATCGAGAGGCATCAACACTGGCCTCTAGACCATAAACTGCAGACTTTTCAGCCGGTGATCGATCTCAAACCGGGCTATACTACCACATACCATATCGATGTGGTAAACAAAATTCGTATCCTGCGGCATACAAAATCACCACTTCTGCATCCTGCATATAGTTAACGACAACCAGGCACTCGTGCATATACTATGAAGACAGACAGATCCCAAAAACACATAAGCACGTGCACCGTATATAGTCCACCCATCACTCGATTTACCTGCAAGGTTTGTCGGTCATCCACCGTGGCCAACGGCTACGAGTCAATTGCCCCCAAACACCCTTGCCTGATACGCGATCAGACCGCCCTCAGCAAACCGCAGTCTCTCTCCAAACTGGTGTACAAATGCTGGGCTGGTTTCTCACGGCACAAAGGCGTTACGGTTTCTGGCCCTAACTTCTTACTTGCTTGGAGCCATACTTTCAACAGCAACTTCGAGACCCTGGGATTAAGAAGAACGTGCGTATTTTCACATGGTTTGTAAGAGTACCATACCATTTACGAGATTGTTCTCGATATCAAGCACATAGATGTGTGCTACTGATCACTTGCACAGTGTAATTCCGAAGATAAAGAGCGGAAATTACACTCCTGGAAATGGAAAAAAGAACACATTGACACCGGTGTGTCAGACCCACCATACTTGCTCCGGACACTGCGAGAGGGCTGTACAAGCAATGATCACACGCACGGCATAGCGGACACACCAGGAACCGCGGTGTTGGCCGTCGAAAGGCGCTAGCTGCGCAGCATTTGTGCACCGCCGCCGTCAGTGTCAGCCAGTTTGCCGTGGCATACGGAGCTCCATCGCAGTCTTTAGCACTGGTAGCATGCCGCGACAGCGTGGACGTGAACCGTATGTGCAGATGACAGACTTTGAGCGAGGGCGTATAGTGGGCATGCGGGAGGCCGCGTGGACGTACCGCCGAATTGCTAAACACGTGGGGCGTGAGGTCTCCACAATACATCGATGTTGTCGCCAGTGGTCGGCGGAAGGTGCACGTGCCCGTCGACCTGGGACCGGACCGCAGCGACGCACGGATGCACGCCAAGACCGTAGGATCGTACGCAGTGCCGTAGGGGACCGCACCGCCACTTCCCGGCAAATTAGGGACACTGTTGCTCCTGGGCTATCGGCGAGGACCATTCGCAACCGTCTCCATGAAGCTGGGCTACGGTCCCGCACACCGTTAAGCCGTCATCCGTTCACGCCCCAACATCGTGCAGCCCGCCTCCAGTGGTGTCGCGACAGGCGTGAATGGAGGGACGAATGGAGACGTGTCGTCTTCAGCGATGAGAGTCGCTTCTGCCTTGGTGCCAATGATGGTCGTATGCGTGTTTGGCGCCGTGCAGGTGAGCGCCACAATCAGGACTGCATACGACCGAGGCACACAGGGCCAACACCCGGCATCATGGTGTGGGGAGCGATCTCCTACACTGGCCGTACACCTCTGGTGATCGTCGAGGGGACACTGAATAGTGCACGGTACATCCAAACCGTCATCGAACCCATTGTTCTACCATTCCTAGACCGGCAAGGGAACTTGCTGTTCCAACAGGACAATGCACGTCCGCATGTATCCCGTGCCACGCAACGTGCTCTAGAAGGTGTAAGTCAACTACCCTGGCCAGCAAGATCTCCGGATCTGTCCCCCATTGAGCATGTTTGGGACTGGATGAAGCGTCGTCTCACGCGGCCTGCACGTCCAGCACGAACGCTGGTCCAACTGAGGCGCCAGGTGGAAATGGCATGGCAAGCCGTTCCACAGGACTACATCCAGCATCTCTACGATCGTCTCCATGGGAGAATAGCAGCCTGCATTGCTGAGAAAGGTGGATATACACTGTACTAGTGCCGACATTGTGCATGCTCCGTTGCCTGTGTCTATGTGCCTGTGGTTCTGCCAGTGTGATCATGTGATGTATCTGACCCCAGGAATGTGTCAATAAAGTTTCCCCTTCCTGGGACAATGAATTCACGGTGTTCTTATTTCAATTTCCAGGAGTGTATATCTGTAAGACCCGAGACTTTAGCGAGAAGGGATGTGCTACAATCCGCCGAGTAACTATAAACATATCTTGTTTGTGAAGATATTGAACTAGGAAACTCGAAAAAATAGAGGAAACTAGTATTTCTACTCGCATTTGTTAACGAGTACCTATGCCAATGACATATTATATTCCAAATCATCCTCGTACATTAAAAAGTCAACTAAGGTGTTTCTCAAGTGTAGAGAACCAGTAAACGTCTCTTCCACCTGTTGTTTACCCTCTGTACACAGACAGCACAAATCACCATCGATGTTTGCTTAACCAAGTAAAGATGGGAAATGTCTAGAAGAACTGAGCTGGACAATTTACATGGGAGTGAATAATTATTCAGCGTAAACACACGTCCATATTGAATCTTCTCAGATTTCATCAGATAACATATACGATTACAAAGGCTGCCCAACACATACTGAGTATTAGTTCACTATTCAGCCTCTTAGAGGGCGACGTGGTTAGGTCAACTGCATTCTTGTACTCCACCATGTCCTTTCCGGGCGGCTCCCACCGTAAACCGAAAATGTCAATCGTTCCGGCGACAGGCTACTGCCGATATGCGCCTCCAACATGCCAAGCAGAATGATGCTAGAAAACAGAGCTACATACACTCCTGGAAACTGAAATAAGAACACCGTGAATTCATTGTCCCAGGAAGGGGAAACTTTATTGACACATTCCTGGGGTCAGATACATCACATGATCACAATGACAGAACCACAGGCACATAGACACAGGCAACAGAGCATGCAAAATGTCGGCACTAGTACAGTGTATATCCACCTTTCGCAGCAATGCAGGCTGCCATTCTCCCATGGAGACGATCGTACAGATGCTGGACGACGTCCTTGGGAACGGCTTGCCATGCCATTTCCACATGGCGCCTCAGTTCGACCAGCGTTCGTGCTGGACGTGCAGGCCGCGTGAGACGACGCTTCATCCAGTCCCAAACATGCTCAATGGGGGACAGATCCGGAGATTTTGCTGGCCAGGGTAGTTGACTTACACCTTCTAGAGCACGTTGGGTGGCACGGGATACATGCGGACGTGCATTGTAATGTTGGAACAGCAAGTTCCCTTGCCGGTCTAGGAATGGTAGAACGATGGGTTCGATGACGGTTTGGATGTACCGTGCACTATTCAGTGTCCCCTCGACGATCACCAGAGGTGTACGGCCAGTGTAGGAGATCGCTCCCCACACCATGATGCCGGGTGTTGGCCCTGTGTGCCTCGGTCGTATGCAGTCCTGATTGTGGCGCTCACCTGCACGGCGCCAAACACGCATACGACCATCATTGGCACCAAGGCAGAAGCGACTCTCATCGCTGAAGACGACACGTCTCCATTCGTCTCTCCATTCACGCCTGTCGCGACACCACTGGAGGCGGGCTGCACGATGTTGGGGAGTGAGCGGAAGACGGCCTAACGGTGTGCGGGACCGTAGCCCAGCTTCATGGAGACGGTTGCGAATGGTTCTCGCCGATACCCCAGGAGCAACAGTGTCCCTAATTTGCCGGGAAGTGGCGGTGCGGTCCCCTACGGCACTGCGTACGATCCTACGGTCTTGGCGTGCATCCGTGCGTCGCTGCGGTCCGGTCCCAGGTCGACGGGCACGTGCACTTTCCGCCGACCACTGGCGACAACGTCGATGTACTGTGGAGACCTCACGCCCCACGTGTTGAGCAATTCGGCGGTACGTCCACCCGGCCTCCCGCATGCCCACTATACGCCCTCGCTCAAAGTCCGTCAACTGCACATACGGTTCACGTCCACGCTGTCGCGGCATGCTACCAGTGTTAAAGACTGCGATGGAGCTCCGTATGCCACGGCAAACTGGGTGACACTGACGGCGGCGGTGCACAAATGCTGCGCAGCTAGCGCCATTCGACGGCCAACACCGCGGTTCCTGGTGTGTCCACTGTGCCGTGTGTGTGATCATCGCTTGTACAGCCCTCTCGCAGTGTCCGGAGCAAGTATGGCTGGTGTGAGACAACGGTGTCAATGTGTTCTTTTTTCCATTTGCAGGAGTGTATATTGCATCAATGTTCCTACAATTAAATATTGTAATTTCTGCCTGAATCTAACGACATTTGACAACGAGCGATGTATTGGAAATACCCCTTCCTTACGATGATGGCTCTGGAAATATGAAAAGCTATGTCCTCCTTATAAGTGGACATAATTTTCCACGTAGAAAAATCTTGCATTGCCCGGAGACTATTGTACTTTCCATATGACGGAAAAAAGACATTTTCTTTTCACATGTCAGGATGCTGGCCACAGTACACATTCTTTATAAGCCTGCTGATCACAGCGAATCTATCACACATCCCCCACTAAGTATGATACTTCGCAAGTAACTGAATGCTGGTTACACCAAATAATATCGTGGCGGCAGAGGCTGAGCAGCACCGTGGTAGAGTGGTTGTGATACTAAACCGTTGCATGGAGGGTAGTGAGTTCAAAACTTTCCTAGACTGTACAATTTTAATTTCTATATTCGGTTGAGTACATTCTAGAAGTATCCACAAATGTCAAGAATCATTGTACTCGACTGTTCTGTAGCTGTATGTATACTGTAGGTGTTGCCGCCGGAGGCAGTTCACTCCGCGCTCTTGTATGTGCAAGTGCTGAATAAACCTTCGTTAAGTTCATGTAATTACACCTTCTTCCAAGTGACATTATTCTGGTGTAGACGCTGGGTATTGGAACTTGTGATAGCGGACGTTATCGACGACACAGTGGCTCCCATCAGGCCACGACAGAGCCGCCTTTTATATGGCGAGAAACCATATTCAACAGATTGCAATCTATCACACACAGAAGAAGAAAGGGACGTTACGTTGACAGCAACTGTGTGCCACCACGTGAGACATCCTTCCGGGTTCTCTGGTGACAATGGCCAAGATCCCAACAAATGTCTGAAGGTATATGAGTGTATAGCCAAATTTAACACTGTCAGTTTGGCTAACGTATTTTTCTACTTGGAGAGCACTGCCAAGCAATGGTATGAGAACAACGAGGAGAAGATCACAAGCTGGGAAGTCTTCCAGGCGGAACTGCGCAAGTATTTCGGCGACACACAACGACAGAAATGCAAGGCTGAAGATAAAGTGCAGCGCACAGCGTCCAGGAGAAACTACAGCATCATACATTCAAGACGTCTTGGAGATGTGTAAAATAGTAGATCCTAGAATCAAGGAGGAAGATAAGGTTGCACATCTCATGAAGGGTGTTGCTGAGGACATGTATCAAGTCCTACTATTGAAGGAGGTTTCAACAGCAGACGACTTCATAATATGGTGCCAGTATATCGAGACAATGCATCAACAGAGAATTACACGCAAGAAGTATGAACGGCTTCCAAACATCGTATCGATGTCTGTGATGGAGGAAGCAACTGATTTCACAAGTTTTCTTCGTCAGATAGTGAGAGAAGAAGTTAAGAAGGCACTTGGATTTTGCACGGCGAGCAAAAAACCGAGACTCTTCAAGAGGTCATACGGAGGAATTGGAACACACATTGAACCCAATCTCTTGTCCACCATTTCCCTTTAAATCGGTGAAAAAGTCGAGACCCATGCGGAGTTACGTTCCTAAAATACCCCGTGAGGAACCTGTTTAGGCACCAAGGAAGACTGACGTCTGGAGGACTCAGGATAACCAACCAGTATGCTTCCACTGTGGACGACTGTGACATGTGTTGCGCTATTGTGGAGAAAGGGGGCGGATATTTGATGACGCCCGCGCCATAAGACAGCAGACCTATCTTACCCGACGCGAACTCCGGGCGACGATGATGAGCAAGAAGATGTGGGTGCAGGACGACGTAGGTCACCATCGCCGTAAGCTAGCAGCTGGAGAGGACGCTCTTCAACACGTCGATGAAAGTCTCCATCGCCATTTAGAAGCTCCAGCCGATCACCTAGCCGCCGCAACCTGGATAACTGAAGGGTGCGACCTTCTTTGGAAGTGAGGCCGCCGAAGAGAAAATTCCTCCACCGTCGATCACTACAAAAATGATAGGAAACTACGTCGATATCCTCATGGATGGCCGACCAGCCCAAGCTCTTGCAGACTCTGGAACATCATCTTCAGTCATTTCAGAGAAGTACCGTCGCCAGTTGCAGAAAACCGTATTTGACAACAAAACATCTCTGCTGAAGGTGGCTAATGGGAAATATGTAAAGCCTACAGGAATACGTACCATTCGTGTGGGTATAAGTGGCCATACACAGCCCTTAGATTTCATCGTCTTACAAGAGTGTAGTCATGACGTCATTCTCGGACGGGACTTTTTGAAAGCATCTAAAGAAATTATAGATTGCGGTCACTCGAAAATTATGCTAGACAAGATGAGATACTGTGGACAGGAATATGCGCATCCGAGTGTGTGGTGACTATATGTGCTGGATGAAGTGATCATTCCAGCAGTCAGTGCTAGAAAGATAACTGTCACGTGTCATACCATGCATCAACCCATAGATTTTGTAGTGGAATGTAAGAGAAGCATACCACTGAAGAATAACTAGTTCATCCCAGCCTCTGTCGTCTCGTTTAAGAATGGATTCGGTGAATTGTGGGTAGTTAAATGCCGCCGAGAACCGCAGATCCTTCCAAGACGCATGTGCGTAGCAAATGCGGAACCGTTAATTGAAGAACAGCTGAGCGTTATAGAAACCTCCCATGGCGAGTCTGTAGGCGAAATTAGCGCTACCACCACGAGACAAGATCTTCTAGCTCGACTATCACCAGATCTCACTAAGGAACAACAGAAGAAGCTACGTTCTATTCTTCAAGAGTTCTCTGAATGATTGAATCCACAGGTGAAGGGCAAATTAGACAAATCGACGGTGAAACACCGGATTAGCATTGGAGACCATCAACCAATAAGGCAGGGAGCACACCTTGCGTCAGCAATGGACCATCGAATAATTCGCGACGAAGTAGAGAAAATGATGAAGAATGACATCATTCAGCCTTCGCAGAGCCCATCGTCGTCACCAGTGGTCCTCGTCAGGAAGGAGGATGGCAGTTGGCGCTCTTGTGTTGATTAAAGGAAGCTTAATAATATAACTAAAGAGGACGTTTACCCTCTTCCACGAATTGACAATACACTAGATTGTCTGAAGGGGGCTAAGTTTTTCTCAACCATGGACATGTACTCGAGATACTGGATAATCGAAGTAGATGAGGCTGATCGTGAGAAAACTACATTCATCACCCCCTGTATGAGTTTAAGGATATGCCCTTTGGTTTGTGTAATGCACCAGTAACTTTAGGACGGATATTGGTTAATCTTCTAAGGCACCTGAAGTGGACAATGAGTCCTTGTTATTTAGATTACATTACAGTGTTCTCAGAGGCATTTGTTGAACATATGAAAAGACTGAGGGCTGTTCTTAAGTGTCTCCAAAAAGGCGGACTGAAATTTAATCCAGGAATGTGTCTCTTTGGAGCAAAAGCAATCAAAATACTTGGACACCTTGTATCAAATGAAGGTGAGATCTATAACCGAATTTCCTATTTCTAAAAGTACTAGAGATATAACAAGTTTCCTTGGATTATGTTCTTATTACCGTAGTTTTATCAAAGACTCTTTTTATCAAAGCCAGGGCACTCCAAGAGTTGTTAAAAGCTGATGCTAAATTTATCTGGGGTGGTGCTCAACAAGATTCTTTCAATGTGCTGCGGAATGCTCTGACGACTAACCCTGTACTTGGTCTGTATGATGAGAGAGCACCTACAAAACTACACACAGATACCAGCGGGTATGGGATCGGTGCTATTCTCGTGCACATTTCGGATGGAAAAATGAAGGTATAGCCTATTCCTCTAGGACATTTACAAAAGCCGAGAGAAAGTACTCAACTACAGAAAGAGAATGTCTTGCTGTGATCTGGGCTATGTGCAGATATAGGCAGTATATGCGGAAATCTCTGACGACTGACCCTGTACTTACTCATTCACAGTTCTTACAGACCATCATTCACTTTGGTGGTTGACAGGTATCAAGGATCCAACAGGACGTCTCGCCAGGTGGGCACTACGTCTTCAAGAGTATGACATTACCAAAAAAGCGGAAGAAAACAGCAAGATGCCGACTGTTTCTCAAGAAACCCTGTGCAAGACCACCAAGACTTTGATGAAGATAGTGACTGTCCCGCTGCACTCCAGGATTTCTCTGCTGAGCAGAAGATGGACGAAAAGATACCTCCAATTATGCTTCCCTTAAATCGGTCAGACGATGTGAAAGGACAATTTAAGGTAGTTAATAGATTACTTTGCAAGAAAAACTTTGATCCATTTGGAAAGAGGTGGCTACCAGTGATTCCTAAACACATGCGCTTAGATGTTCTACAGAAATTCCATGAAATACCTGAGGCCGGACATTTAGGATGTATTAAGACTTACGATAGAATCCGCAAGAGACTTTTCTGGCCATGTTTATGTAGGAGTGTCCGTCCCTGTGTGTTGTACTGCTGAGAGTGCCAAAGGAAAAAGGCAGTTGGTCAGAAACCACCTGCTCGACTCATACCAATTCCACCAGTCGTAACGCCTTTCTAGCGTGTTGGGTTTGACCTCCTCGGACGATTTACAACGACTACTAGTGGAAATAGATGGATTATTGTTTGCACTGATTATCTGACACGCTATGCCATTATAAAGCCGTGAAAACAGCCGAAGCATCCGAGGTACCAAATTCATCTTGAAAGACATTGTATTAAACATGATGCCCCAAGGGCGTTAATTACGGATCGAAGGAAAGTTTTTCAATCGAAACTTGTGACAGAGATAAACTGTCGGTACAGCATTACTCATCACATGATGACTGCCTACTATCCGGAAACTAACGGGCTTACTTAACGCCTTAATAAGACCTTGGCCGACGTGCTATCAATGTTCGTCAACGTTGAGAAGAGCAACTGGGATGAGGTGCTACATTTCGTGACGTTTGCCTACAACACCGCCAAACAAGACACCACAGGATTTACGCCATTTCTCCTGGTGCATGGGCGTGAGGCGACTACGACGATGGACACTATGTTTCCGTTACATCCTGAGGACGTGGACGACGACTAAATCGGCCAGATGTTAACCTGAGCTGAGGAAGCTTGGCAATTAGCTCGACTCCGCACGCTGCAGGCTGAAGAAAACGATCGCCGAAGGATGACGCGAGCCACCGCCCTGTTGTATACCAGCCTGGTGACCTCGTCTGGATCTTCACTCCTGTTCGGAAGGTTGGTCTCTCTGAGAAGCTCCTCAGGTGCTACTTTTGACCTTATAAGGTTGTAAGACAGTTATCTGATGTTACTTATTAAGATGAAGATTTCGTCCCCGACACAAGATGACGAAAGATCAAAGATACGGTCCACGTCCTTCGAATGAAGCCCTATAAGGATCCTGCAACCCAGGGTAAATTCAAAGCTCCAGCGACAGGCAAGAAGCGGAAAGGTGACGAAGAGTGCAGAAGCAAAAGAAGTTCTAAGAAGATCAGGAGTCGGACTATGCAGGACCGGTGACTCGTTCCCGGACTCGGAGGACATAACATCGAGACGCTGTTCTCTTAAGGAGGGAGCAATGTCGCAGAAGAAGCTGAGTAGCACCGTACTATTGTGGGTTTGATTCTAAACTGTTGCATGGAGGTTTGTGAGTTCAAAACTCACCTGGACTGTACGATTTTAATTTCTATATTCGGTTCGAGTACATTCTACAAGTATCCACAGGCGTCAAGAATCATTGTACTGGAATGTTCTGTAGCTGTATATATACTGTATGTGTTCCGGGCGGGGGCAGTTCGCTCCGCGCTCTTGTATGTGCAAGTGCTGAATAAACCTTCGTTAAGTGAAGTTAGTTTTCGCCATTCACCTAATCACACCTTTTTCTATATAACAATATTGAGCAAAAATCCGTGATGGATGAACATGTCATACTTGTTTTTCTTATGAGTGGTATCAGTGTACATTAGGAAGAGTTATATAATCGTCTTATAAGCGACCAGCTATTAAAAATAGACACGATCGCAATGGCTATGTTACGGTCACAAACGGTCTCAGTTCTACCGGCACATACAAGTATCAGTAGCAATATCCATGTTAAAAACTATTCTAGCTCCATAAATCGAGATTCAGCATTGGTTACGAATGAAGTGGTTTTCCAACAAATATCAAGACATTGAATATAGACGGTCGAAAGTGTGGGTGCACGTCGCTGGCGACGTAAGCTCAAAATAAAATCTGGGTGAAGAGCGCTGAAAGACCTAAGTAGATACAAGACCCCAGGAGTAGACAACATTCCATTAGAACTATAGATAGCTTTGGGAGAGAAAGCAATGACAAAACTCATCCATCTGTTAGGTAAGATGTATGAGACAGGCGGAAAAACCTCAGACTTCAAGAAGAATATAATGATTCCAATTCCAATGAAAGCAGGTGCTGAAAGGAGGTGCTGACAGGACTGAAAATTACCAAACTATCAGTTTAATAAATCACGGTCACAAAATACTAACTCTAATTCTTTACCAACGAATGGAAAAACTGGTAGGAGCCGAACTCGAGGAAGATCAGTTTGGGTTCTGTAGAAATACTGGAACACTTGAAGCAATACTGACACTGTGACTTACCTTAGAAGCATTTGTTGACTTGGAGAAAGCTTTTGACAATGTTGACTGGAACTCTCTCTTTCAAAATCTGAAGGTGGCACGGGTAAAGTACAGGGAGCGATGGGCTATTTACAATTTGTATAGAAACCAGAAGGCAGTTATAAGAGTCCAAAAGCATGAAAGGGAAGCAATGGTTGATAATGGAGCGAGACAGGCTTGTAGCCTATTCCCAATGTTATTAAATTTGTACAGTGAACATGCAGTAAAGGAAACCAAAGAAAAATTTTGAGTAGGAATTAAAATCCAGGGAGGAAAAATAAAAACTTTGCAATTTGCCGATGACATTGTAATTCTGTCAGAGACAACAAAGGATTGAGAAGAACAGTTGAACAGAATGGACAGTGTCTTGAAAGGAGGATATAAAATGAACATCAAAAAAATTAAAACGGGAATAATGGAATGCAGTCGAAATAAATCAGGTGACGCTTAGGTAATTAGTTTAGGAAACGAGACGCTTAAAGTAGTTGATGAATGTTGTTATTTGGACAGCAAAATACTTGACGATGGTCGACGTAGGGAGGACATAAAACGTAGACAGGCCATGGCAATGAAAACATTTCTGAACAAGAGAAATTTGTTAACATCAAGTGTAGATTTAAGTATCAGGAACACCTTTCTGAAAGTATTTGTATGGAGTGTAGCCATGTACGGATGTGAAATATGGACGATAAACAGTTTAGACCAGAAGAGAATAGGAGCTTTCGAAATGTGTTGCTACAGAAGAATGCTAAAGATTAGATGAGTAGATCATGCAACTAACGAGGAGGTACTGAATAGAACTGGGGAGAAGAGAATTTGTGGCGCAACTTGACTATAAGAAGGGATCGGTTGGTAGGACACATTCTGAGGCATCAAGGGATCACCAGTTTAGTACTGGAGTGAAGAGTGGAGGGTAAAAACCGTAGAGGGCGACCAAGATATGAACTCACTAAGCACATTCAAAAGGATGTGGGTTGCAGTAGTTACTCAGAGATGAAGAGGCTTGCACGGATGTAGTAGCATGGAGAGCAGCATCAAACCAGTCTTTCGACTGAAGACCACAACAACACAACATTTAGTTCCCGTGACATCTTCACATTATGTATGGGACAGTATTCCACACATTGCTTAAACACCAATTTAATAAGTCCTAAAGTAGTTCGTGTTCAATGACAAAGGGTATCCGTGCACTGGGCATGGGAAAGACGAAGGGTGCTAGTATTTCCAACATGACAGAAGTACGTGGGCACCCCCATGGTTACTGCGTGGTTGTGCCTAAGCCTGGTGCGTGTTCTCCAGGGGAGGGACACACGCGCACCAGAATGAATGTCTTGCCTGTTGTGCTTTGGGAGACTGACAGGACTTCTATCGATTGATCTACAATTACACCACACACTTCTATCAGCATGAGCTGTGAAGTGTAAGTTATCCCTACCTTGCAGCATCCACACCACACACTTCTATCAGCATGAGCTGTGAAGTGTAAGTTATCCCTACCTTGCAGCATCTTCGTTATTGGATGAACCATATTTGTCTTCTTTGTACATTTACCAAACAACATTGCTTTCCAGACAGCCTGCAGGTGATCGTGGATACAGTCCTCAGCTGCATGATTACAACTAATATATCAATTAAATTCCTCCTTCTCCAGCACAGACATCTCATCCATTGAACACGTAGTACACACAGTAAACAATTATGTCCATCCTCCTAGTCCAGCAGCTAGACTGAGACTGAGTCCTTTTCCACCATTTTTCCCCAGACCGTCATCTTGGATTACGTCACAGGAGGGGAGAGGCGACGGCCAACAGTGCCCTTAAGTTGAACACACTGAATGCAGCTATTGTCTATGACAACTAAAATTGTTTAAATAGGCAATGCGTAAAAAATAAATACTTACATCTAGTCTATGCAGCAGCCCAGCACTGACTCAGTTCTTTTCCCGCCAATCTCCCGATGAGGGTGGGGGGGGGGGGGGCGAAAAGGCGTGTGGGGGAGGGGGGCTGGAGTTAGGTTAGTGGAGGTAGCCCAAACGACCTGTTTTCCTACCAAAATTTGAACATCCTGCCACGACGTCAGTCCACCGTTGCCATATCCATGACGAACAACTTGGATCCGCCATCTTCAATAAATGTGGCCACAATACAGAGTGAGGTGACACAAACTTTTCGCTACTTGTGTCAACGATCAAATTTATTGAGTTAAAATCACGTTGTGTGAAAAACAAGGACGGAAGTACATAATTGACAGTAACTAACTCATTAATAATTTATATCTTCTTTAAAAAAGGAGTCTAACTTTTGCTTGGTACTTCTCAGAGTTTTTGACCTAGCTCAGAGATTAGTTTCACATTAGTTGATCCATATTGATCCTACTTTCTACTAACATCGGGTATTCAGAAGGGTTGAAGGAAGTATCTGTATCTTTTTCTGCTTATTTGGTTGATGAAGGGATGCGTGTTTGGCTAGCCGGAGTGGCCGTGCGGTTCTGGGCGCTACAGTCTGGAACCGAGCGACCGCTACGGTCGCAGGTTCGAATCCTGCCTCGGGCATGGATGTGTGTGATATCCTTAGGTTAGTTAGGTTTATGTAGTTCTAAGTTCTAGGGGACTGATGACATCAGATGTTAAGCCCCATAGTGCTCAGAGCCATTTTGAACCACTCAGCCTATTATCGCATAGAGCTACCCAGAGACTAGATGCGATGGACTGGTATTCGTGCGGAGCGGCCTTCAAACCACTGTCCGGCCATCCTGATTCAGCTTCCCTGTAGATTCTGTAAGTCAATTAAGACAAATGCTCGGATGTATCCTGAGGAAATACCCAAATGTTCTTGTCCAATCGTAGTTCGTGCTCAGTATCTACTGGTCTCGTTCAATTTCCTTCCTTTCCTTTTGCAATGGTGGTCATTTTAAGTGTAATACCATTAAAGCAGAACGGAACAAACGTCAATAAGCAACCAGTGTACTATACGCTTGGATATTCAAATAATTATCATTTCAGCACAACTGCACTAAATAGAGTAACGTCATCTACATTCTGTATACAGGGTGAGTCATGAAGAAGGTACGTGCTTTCAGGAGCGATAGTATTGGTAATTCTGAAAAATGAACTTCATATGGGTATGTGCCCGATTCCGAATAGGTTCCGAGATAAAGCACATGAAATATCAGTTTTGTATGGTTTTCCTGTATTATCCGAAAACCACACCCCGCAGACAAAACATGCCACAGTAAAAAACTAAACTATATTAAATTTCCTACATAAAAAGGTCACATTTATGTTTTCTCTGGAACTAATACTTCACGGGAAAGGACGAGAATATTTAAAATCTAGCGCTACGTTAATTCCCTATAGCTTAGGTTGTTTCTGTAGGTCCATTTGAGGTATTTTCCCGACTTGCTAGAGCAAATGTGCCCCCTATCCAATTTCTTGTTTCAACGTCCTCCACACAACTGTGATACGTTGTAAACAATGACAATATTTAAATAATACAGATAATAAATAACAATGTACATAAATTTTCTATCTCGGAAACCATTCGGAGTAGGGCATATGTGTATATGAGGTCTTTTGTCTTTTGTTCAGAATATTGATACTGTCACCCCTCAGGGCATGTATCTTTCCTCCTGACTCAACCTGTATAATTCTCATTCCGAAATTTTTATCTCGGTTGATTGTGACTAGAATGTGTTATGTCTCGTGTAAGAAGGAGGACATGGGAGAAGCGTCTAGCTGCACGTGTCGGAATTCGACAGCGGCATGATCATGGTACAGTATGTCTCGACTGCAGTTTATCGTTCCGGTATATTTCTTCTCGCGTTGGTCGGGTTCTCATGACTATCATGCTAAAATGTAATCGGTCGATTCACGAGGGTCGTACTCAAAGAAATACACAGCTGTGAACCCTCACGACTAGTACCAGAGAGGACAGATATATTGTTCACGCGGCCGTGCAGCAGTGCACAGCTACGTGTCGTATCTTGACTTTAGAACGAGGCGTTTTTTCAGTAAGACAAGTATCCACACGGACAGTCCGACGGATGGTGCCACACCACTTATTTCAGTACGGAGATTATTATTACAATTTCCGTTCTCACGGTAACACAGAGAAGCGCCCTGGCAGTGCTACTCTCAACATCAACACTGAACAACGGTGTATTATCACGACATCTTTTCAGATGAGTTCCGTTTCTGTGTACATCATCACTGTCGACGTATCTGTGTATGGAAGCAGTGATGAGAACGTACATTCACATCCCCCAGGCTGTGGCTAAGCCATGTCTCCGCAATATCCTTTCTTTCAGGAGTGCTAGTTCTGCAGGTTCGCAGGAGAGATTCTGTAAAGTTTGGAAGGTACGAGGCGAGGTACTGGCACGAGTAAAGCTGTGAGGACGGGGCGTGAGGCTTTCTTGGGTAGCTCATATGGTAGAGCACTTGCCCGTGGAAGGCAAAGGTCCCGAGTTCGAGTCTCGGTCAGGCACACAGAACTGCCAGGAAATTTCAAAACGTACGTTGCTAGACTGCGTTAGTCCTCGTCAAATTTGCCCAGCACATGGTGTGATCGTATGGGGCGCCATTGGGTACATATAATGATCATCTCTGATTCACATAGCCAGTCTATCAGGCATTCTCTTTCTGGCGTGTTACGGTCGATTGTTGAGCCGTATCTTTGAAGAATCCGCGAAATTGTTTTTCAACAATATAATGCAATACCGCATTGTGCCCACGCTATCCTAACCGACCTCGGTACAGAGGACGTTGTATTACTAAGCTGACAAGCACGTTCTCCAGACCTCTCATGGACTGAAAGCATTTGGTCGTGCGTTGCCGAGAAACGGGCACACCACCACTCTCCAACAGCTGATGAAGTTGAAGCAGCATGGAATTGCATACCCGCATCTGTCATCCAAGCTCAGTTACATTTGATGCGCAGCCTTTGTTGCTGTCAGAGGTGCCAGCCCTTTGTCCTAAATTTTGCTCTTGGTATACCGCCAAATCAACTACATATTTAGTTCTGCAGGGTGGTCAGAAACAGTCTGAAAAGCTGGAAAGGCCGTTGCAAGGTAGACTGTGCTCAGAAATAAATTTTAAGAAAAAAATTAATGCTGGGTTTATTACCATTGCAGATAACAACTCAGGTCACTGCGCGCTGAAATTCAAGCGGACCGCCATACATAAATAGTGTGTTGTTCTGACAGCGTAGATTATGCCGCACGAGACTGCTATGCTTTTGCTCGAGTTCGATCCTTACTACCGTTCCATATCCAATTTTTGTATCTCCCACTTGTCCAGTTTTAGGAAATCAAACGAAGCACACGTTTGGCGACGCCGTTTGTGGCGGGCCACTTGAATTTGCAAACGCAACGGCCTGATTTTGCTAACGTCATCGCTAATTAACTTGGGAGAGGCGCAACGTATCGAGTTTTTTCCTGAAGAATTGTTTCTCAGCAAAATTTCATTATTTGTTATTCGGTGTTATAATTTTACTGATCAGCGCTGTCATTAATCATATCTCTCATTTACATAGCCCCCTACGCTCACGTATCAATCCTTCCCTCTTCTCCAATTATCCTAATGCTTCATCTAAATCTTCTTCAACCACTGAGTCACCTTACCGCGGTGGCAGACTAAGCCCATCGGAGGCCCGGGGCGGCGAAACTAAATGAGGCCTCTGGTCTGCTTGGTAATGGTAAATCTGTACTGTATCTGTACTGTATATGTTGTAAAAATAATATATATATATATATATATATATATATATATATATATATATATATATATATATATATATATGTATATATATATATATATATGTATATATAATGACTGACAAAAATCAGGTATTTATAATGTCTGTACTCTACGCTCCAATAATTACAATACACATACTTAGAGATACCGGCGAGAAACTTAGAATAGGATCAGCATTTAGCACAGCAACCATCAGGTAGAGTGCAAAGAAGCAATATAAGCTACAATAGGAAAATTCCCTTTTTATTTATGTGACTGGAAACGAAGCTTGTACAGTTTTAATATCAGTTTCGTAATCTTAGTACGAGTTATCAGTTATTGTTGATGTTATTATAATACATTTTTCCGCACCTTTATTTCATTGAAATTCTCAATAATGTTGAAAACTATTTCATTTGAAACTTTTCATTCTGTGCGTAATATAGACCGATGGGCTAGTCGTTCTTGATACATCGTAGAGCGAAGATAATTTTTAATGTGTATGCTGTACCTTTTACGAAAGATTGTTCATGTTTCTCATCGAAGCCGCTATAGAGCGGCGAAATTATGTATGTTCAGCAGGAAAAAAGTTGCAAAACGTTTTTCTATGGTTACTTACGGTGTATGAAATCTAGATGATTCTAGTGTTGGGTACAAATTGTTGCTTAAATCTAGATGACTCAAGTAGTTCACGTATTTGGATTTTTACAGACGTGAAAAAAAGTATATGCTATGTATCTCTAACCTTTGAAAAAGTAATTTTTTGAACGTAATACTTTACTCAAAAAATAAGAAATCACTGGAAAACTCTTTACTTACCATTTTGCGCTTATTTTTAAACCGTATTTATGGTACATCTGGGTAGATGACATAGGCATCAAAAAAAGTTTCATGTAGAATGACTGCATCTAGGAGACAACTGGTTATCATTCTACAGTTTGTAAATTTCATGAGAGTATTGAAAAAAATTCTAAAAATTCTGAACATAACCATTGGCAATCTAATTTACTAAACATATTTAGCCTTGTTTCAGAACTGATTAAAAATGATTTGGTTCTGTGGGGGTGGGAGCTCCATATGGCGAGGACCTCGAAATTGGCAAACCCCACCAGTACCAGGGGCCCAGAGTGGGCCGCCCACACCGCCCCCACAGTGTTCTGCCACTGTCCTACCATATGTATTGGGAGCTGATAACCGCGTTTACAGCAATCTAGAAGCAGTATTAAGCCTGTCTCTTACTTATCAGCACCAGATTTATCACCGTCACATGTCTATACTGTTTTACTTTGTAGACGACATCATAGTATTCGCTTTATTCGTAAGCAAGATTTCTTCTTTTCTATATTACGTAAGCTTAAGAGTATCATTGAAACATCTCATAGGGTCACCAGGGAAGATGGAAGAAAATGAAATTTTCAGTCAAGCAGGCAAAATATATGTATTATAGTTATTGATTTCAAATGGTTCATATGGCTCTGAGCACTATGGGACTTAACGTCTGAGGTCTTCAGTCCCCTAGAACGTAGAACTACTTAAGCCTAACTAACCTAAGGACATCACACACACCAATGCCCGAGGCAGGATTTGAACCTGCGACCGTAGTGGTAGCGTGGTTCCAGAATGTGGCGCCTAGTACCGCTCGGCAACCCCGGCCGGCTTTATTGACTTCATTGTTTCAAGCAGAAACATGGATGAAATAATAATTAATGAGTCGTCTATACATCATAAAACGAAAATACTGTGAAGCATCAAATTTTACCGGAACAGTGAATACCCGAGAGTATTTCAGGTCTGAACCTAATCGACGTTTTCTTCCCACCACAATATTTCCACTGGTCATCTATATGTCAGCTCATGGCCAACCCCCCCCCCCCCCCCCCCCCCCCATGAACCATGGACCTTGCCGTTGGTGGGGAGGCTTGCGTGCCTCAGCGATACAGATGGCCGTACCGTAGGTGCAACCACAACGGATGGGTATCTGTTGAGAGGCCAGACAAACGTGTGGTTCCTAAAGAGGGGCAGCAGTCTTTTCAGTAGTTGCGGGGGCAACAGTCTGGATGATTGACTTATCTGTCCTTGCAACATTAACCAAAACGGCGTTGCTGTGCTGGTACTGCGAACGGCTGAAAGCAAGGGGAAACTACAGCCGTAATTATTCCCGAGGACATGCAGCTTTACTGTATGATTAAATGATGATGGCATCCTCTTGGGTAAAATATTCCGGAGGTAAAATAGTCCCCCATTCGGATCTCCGGGCGGGGACTACTCAGGAGGATGTCGTTATCAGGAGAAAGAAAACTGGCGTTCTACGGATCGGAGCGTGGAATGTCAGATCCCTTAATCGGACAGGTAGGTTAGAAAATTTAAAAAGGGAAATGGATAGGTTAAAGTTAGATATAGTGGGAATTAGTGAAGTTCGGTGGCAGGAGGAACAAGACTTCTGGTCAGGTGATTACAGGGTTATAAACACAAAATCAAATAGGGGTAATGCAGGAGTAGGTTTAATAAAGAATAGGAAAATAGGAATGCGGGTAAGCTACTACAAACAGCATAGTGAACGCATTATCGTGGCCAAGATAGATACGAAGCCCACACCTACTACAGTAGTACAAGTTTATATGCCAACTAGCTCTGCAGATGACGAAGAAATTGAAGAAATGTACGATGAAATAAAAGAAATTATTCAGATAGTGAAGGGAGACGAAAATTTAATAGTTATGGGTGACTGGAATTCGAGTGTAGGAAAAGGGAGAGAAGGAAACATAATAGGTGAATATGGATTGGGGCTAAGAAATGAAAGAGGAAGCCGCATAGTAGAATTTTGTACAGAGCACAACTTAGTCATAGGTAACACTTGGTTTAAGAATCATGAAAGAAGGTTGTATACGTGGAAGAACCCTGGAGATACTAAAAGGTATCAGATAGATTATATAATGGTAAGACAGAGATTTAGGAACCAGGTTTTAAGTTGTAAGACATTTCCAGGGGCAGATGTGGACTCTGACCACACTCTATTGGTTATGACCTGTAGATTAAAACTGAAGAAACTGCAAAAATGTGGGAAATTAAGGAGATGGGACCTGGATAAACTGAAAGAACCAGAGGTTGTACAGAGTTTCAGGGAGAGCATAAGGGAACAATTGACAGGAATAGGGGAAAGAAATACAGTAGAAGAAGAATGGGTAGCTCTGAGGGATGAAGTAGTGAAGGCAGCAGAGGATAAAGTAGGTAAAAAGACGAGGGCTGCTAGAAAATCTTGGGTAACAGAAGAAATATTGAATTTAATTGATGAAAGGAGAAAATATAAAAATGCAGTAAATGAAGCAGGCAAAAAGGAATACAAACGTCTCAAAAATGAGATCGACAGGAAGTGCAAAATGGCTAAACAGGGATGGCTAGAGGACAAATGTAAGGATGTAGAAGCTTATCTCACTAGGGGTAAGATAGATACTGCATACAGAAAAATTAAAGAGACCTCTTATATATCTCTTTCACCCCATTCTATCATCTTATGTCTCTGCTCGATGAGAATAACTCACAAGCTGCAAGAATATAACGAGAAAATTCCCAACTAACTGACATTCACAAAAGAAATGTATGTTTACTTTCATATACTTAGTCACTATTATTATTATTATTATTATTATTATTATTATTATTATTATTATTATTATTACTATTATCATTATTATTATCATTATTATCGTTGATTGTTATAATTATTTTTATTGTTATAACTATCATTGTACTACTGTTATAATCTCAAATTTTTTTCGTTTGACATCAATACTGCATAATACGTTAAATGTTCTTAATGTTATTTAGTAACTGTAACTCGTTCAATCTGAGTATGCCTGGTTAGGTGTAAGAGAGGGCCTGAAGGCCCTAATCTTGCCAGGTAAAATAAATGCATAAATAAATAAATAAATAAGAGAACCACGTGTATGAATATCAAGAGCTCAGATGGCAACCCAGTTCTAAGCAAAGAAGGGAAGGCAGAAAGGTGGAAGGAGTATACAGAAGGTTTATACAAGGGTGATGTACTTGAGGACAATGTTATGGAAATGGAAGAGGATGTAGATGAAGACGAAATGGGTGATACGATACTGCGTGAAGAGTTTGACAAAGCACTGAAAGACCTGAGTCGAAACAAGGCCCCCGGAGTAGACAACATTCCATTAGAACTACTGACGGCCTTGGGAGAACCAGTCATGACAAAACTCTACCAGCTGGTGAGCAAGATGTATGACACAGCCGAAATACCCTCAGACTTCAAGAAGAATATAATAATTCCAATCCCAAAGAAAGCAGGTGCTGACAGATGTGAAAATTACCGAACTATCAGTTTAATAAGTCACAGCTGCAAAATACTAACGCGAATTCTTTACAGACGAATGGAAAAACTGGTAGATGCGGACCTCGGGGAGGATCAGTTTGGATTCCGTCGAAATGTTGGAACACGTGAGGCAATACTGACCTTACGACTTATCTTAGAAGAAAGATTAAGAAAAGGCAAACCTACGTTTCTAGCATTTGTAGACTTAGAGAAAGCTTTTGACAATGTTGACTGGAATACTCTTTTCCAAATTCTAAAGGTGGCAGGGGTAAAATACAGGGAGCGAAAGGCTATTTACAATTTGTACAGAAACCAGATGGCAGTCATAAGAGTCGAGGGGCATGAAAGGGAAGCAGTGGTTGGGAAAGGAGTGAGACAGGGTTGTAGCCTCTCCCCGATATTATTCAATCTGTATATTGAGCAAGCAGTAAAGGAAACAAAAGAAAAATTTGGAGTAGGTATTAAAATTCATGGAGACGAAGCAAAAACTTTGAGATTCGCCGATGACATTGTAATTCTGTCAGAGACGGCAAAGGACTTGGAAGAGCAGTTGAACGGAATGGACAGTGTCTTGAAAGGAGGATATAAGATGAACATCAACAAAAGCAAAACGAGGATAATGGAATGTAGTCGAATTAAGTCGGGTGATGCTGAGGGAATTAGATTAGGAAATGAGACACTTAAAGTAGTAAAGGAGTTTTGCTATTTAGGAAGTAAAATAACTGATGATGGTCGAAGTAGAGAGGATATAAAATGTAGACTGGCAATGGCAAGGAAAGCGTTTCTGAAGAAGAGAAATTTGTTAACATCGAATATAGATTTAAGTGTCAGGAAGTCATTTCTGAAAATATTTTTTTGGAGTGTAGCCATGTATGGAAGTGAAACATGGACGATAACTAGTTTGGACAAGAAGAGAATAGAAGCTTTCGAAATGTGGTGCTACAGAAGAATACTGAAGATAAGGTGGATAGATCACGTAACTAATGAGGAGGTATTGAATAGGATTGGGGAGAAGAGAAGTTTGTGGCACAACTTGACTAGAAGAAGGGATCGGTTGGTAGGACATGTTTTGAGGCATCAAGGGATCACAAATTTAGCATTGGAGGGCAGTGTGGAGGGTAAAAATCGTAGAGGGAGACCGAGAGATGAGTACACTAAACAGTTTCAGAAGGATGTAGGTTGCAGTAGGTACTGGGAGATGAAGAAGCTTGCACAGGATAGAGTAGCATGGAGAGCTGCATCAAACCAGTCTCAGGACTGAAGACCACAACAACATGGCCAACCGACGAAGACTGATGTAGGATTCATGGGTTGCGCTGCTTATTGGCAATCTGTACATATTTACACAGGAGTCCTAATGTTTGTACAGAGGCTCAACATACCTGCACTGCTGATGGCTGACGCACGGCATGGCCTCAGGTGTCTACAACAGTAGACTGTACAATTGACGGGATGCAGAGTATTACACAGGGTTTCTCAGGAGGAATGGTCAGTATTCAGGGATATGACAGGAACGCTAATTTGAAGCAAAAAACGTTATATGTAGATATGCCTTATCGCTGGAATCGAAGATGATGGCCGGAAAACTGCTTTATTTTTAAATTTCACGGTAATTCTGTTGATTTCGAAAGGAACATTGCAGTGATGTGGAACGGAAGTTGTGGATTTAACGCCTTATCCAATTGCCGGCCTTTGGTTCTAACTGATAGTGCCCTATGAAGCCTGTAGAGTGATGTAACCACTCTTTGCCCAACTGGACAAAAGTTTAACTGTCTGTCTCCTTCAACGGTTCACCTGAACATAACTGACAAATTTCCAGTAGAAATATTATGCACAGAAACAAACAACAACCGACAGTCATCTCCAGATATCATCGCTTTACTGAACAATTGCCGTTCACTGCTTAGCGAGAAAAATAACCGGTGTCTACTGCTTCTCGATGGAATGGCTAGCATGACGAGTGTACCGTTCAACAAATCCACTTTGATTCTACATTCTTGTGAACATGCTAGAGGAGGTCTCTTGGCTTAGCTAGGAAAGCATGCCAAACACCGGCCCTTAACCCGTGTTCGCTGAACGATGAAACAGCGCTGTCCTTATTACAGAGAACGATTGTTCTGGCACGGTGGATCGCCGGTGGCTGGTATGCTTGCTCCGGCTTGTCTCGGTGCTAAGTGTGCTCTTAAGTGCTGCTACTAAACAAGAATTTATTAGCACTCTCCCGCGTCCTTAAGGGGAATTCCGTCGGAGTACACACAGCGCAGAAACTTTTAATGGCTGCCGTCTTACCAGATAGCTTGACAATGTCATTAATATTCTGGCATACAACTCACTGCGTAACTCGAAGAGTTAACTGGAAAACTGTCTGTAACTCTACATTTTCTAGCTACGTGCTAATAAGGGCTGTATGGATTCAAACCTTTAAGCTTAACATGGTACCAGCTGACAACAATAAACATACTGAAAGAAATCGGTACAATACCATACGAGCAAGATGTCCGCCGATTGAGATCACAGGTATTTTCTTCGTCCGCTGAAAGAACTTATGTAACAGGAAATAGAGTCAAATTTAAATTTTATTTGTTTCGTATATTTCTGTAGTGTCCGTTCTTGTCACACAACTGAATATTAGCGTCCCAGCAGAGCTTATTCTTGAAAAAACTTCGTGTTATCTGAAGTCCCGATAATAGCGACATAACACGAAATTTTGCGTAACATAAGCACAAAATTTTTTATTGAAGTTTCCTTCATAGCGCAAAATTCGTTTAAGAAAGACAGCTACAAGTTTCATCAGTGTCTATTGTCACAAGACAAGTGTACGTAAAAGTTTCTAAATCGTATTTAACATTCCGTATTGTTTACTAGTTGTATAGACGCGACCTAGGCCTAAATTTTCTGAGCTACAAACGTTTAAAAACCTGACCTAACACCCTTGATAACTTAAATTCTCTTAAAGCAAAGTAATTGCTGAGTCAGCGTTCTGATACTGTATCTCTAAATCAGTACAAAAAGAACAACAACCGCACATAAGAACTTCGTGTCGTTTTTTGTTTACATACAGCCAATCTCGCGTCCTTGACAAATTTAAAACATTCTTTAAACTTAATTATTCTTTCGAAACTGACCATTAGTGAGAAACGTGGGAGCTATTATAGGGTAGTGAGTAGAGCGATTTGTTGCCAATATTGCAGGAAATATTTTCACGGGGGGGAATGCAGTGGGGAGAATGTTTGGGGAACAGAAGAGGCTCTTTCCTGGAACTGCAGAGTATGCAGAAGGAACATTTTCATTGGGGAACAGAAAAGGAAAATCTGTGCCCATGAGGCACAGTTGGAGGAAGCAAAGAAGGAACTTATAAGCATCAAGGGTGAAAGGGGGAGGATGGTGGCTGGGAACTGGCAGCTGGTAGGAGGAGAGGAAGATAGAACGCGATGTGACAGTTTTATCATCAACACCAAAAACAGGAATCTACGTCTGCCAGAGTTAAGTGAAGAAGAGCCTGAGGTAGAACGAGGAGCAGAAAGTGTGTAGCACACTTCAACCGAGGCCAAAAAGCCTAGGAGTCTACAAAGCGTTAGGAAGAAGAAAGTGCTGCTGCTAGGTAGTAGCCATGGGCGAGGTGTAGGCCCTCAGTTACAGGAAAGTTTTGGGGCAGCGTACCAGGCCACCAGTATCTTCAAGACAAATGCAGGGCTATGTCATGTGATAGTGGGAAGGGCTGGAACAGTTTGGGTAGGAATGGGGTGTATGACACAGGTGGTGATCTGGACAAAATAGCTTCCCTGAATCATGGCATCAACGTACACTTTGTTGAGCTGTTCCGGAGTCATGATCGACCTCAAACTCATGGAGCTGTGAGGCGAATCAATATGGGATTAGGGATGGCTCTGAGGGCAGCCAACTTTTCTCATGTTCCTCTGGTGCCCGTCGGAACTACCAACAGGTGGGGTTTCAGTAGGCATGTCCTACATCTAAACAGGACTGGGAACGGAAGATTGGTACAGTTGATTCATAAAAGTATAGGGGGTAGATTTCGGGCCACACATGGTCAAATACCTGTTGTCGTGGGTAGGAGAAGTAGGTCTTTTTTAGGATAAATCGAGACAACAGGTTCCCCGGGCTAAACAGTATCTCGAGCTGTTTAAAAATTACTGGAACAAGACAGATTTTTAACACTTCAAATATCACACATACCAGATGTCACAAAGAAAAACAAACCATTGGAAAGAGTGACATGGGGCATTTCACAGACTTAACAATCCTCCATCAAAACATGCAATCAATAAAAGATAAAATACAACAATTAGAAGTTGAGCTCCAATCTTTGCACTGCACAGTAGTTTGTGTTACTGAGCAGTGGTGTAGAGATACAGAAATCCAAAACGTAGTATTATCATCGTATGAAATGGCAAACTCCTACTGCAGAACTGCTTCAAACTAGCACCTCTTCCTCTTTCTGAGATCAACATCTCACTCATTGTAGACGAATCCTGTTTCAGTATTTCAGGATAGCAAATAGGAAGTTGTGGTACAGAAAATGGCCCAGAGTTCACCAGTGTGTGTGTGTGTGTGTGTGTGTGTGTGTGTTGTGTGTGTGTGTGTGTAGTGAGTGAAATGTTACAAAACAATATGTGTATAGTGTGTGCAGTGACTGATAGTGAGATATGAGTGAACAGTGTGGCATTACATTGTTTAATAAGTTATTTGTAAAATACGTATTGTATACCAAAAGCAAATCTAATATTTGTCTCTAAGTAGAAGTCTGTAAATGTATGTGTATACGAATTACCTTATTTTAAATTGGTCTAAACTTGTAAATACTTAGACATGTTCTACATTCTTGTAAAAAGAGATCTACAGATGAATAAAGCTACTACTACTACTACATCTACCAGAAATTTGTCGTTTACTTTCTTTTAAATGACACTGTATTACATAGCTTAATTTTTCTAGCACTCGTGTAGAATGCACGGGCTTATTTCCCAGTACCACTAGGTAGTATTTTTTTGTGGAATAAAAGGACTGGGGTTCTCTAAGACCTATGACGCCAACTGAGGAGCCCCAAGCGTTTCCAAGGACTAGAAAGCCAATAAACGGTTCGCAGTGTAATGCGCTGGTCACATACCTTTCTCTGTTTCGACGGTCATACAGCTCTCCACGCTAATCTATCCTGCGAATCTCTGAACATCTGTGCATTATTGCTGCAGTCTACATCGTGCTGTACACACACACACACACACACACAATTCCCTCATAAAAAAATTGACTATTCCTTGATTCCATTAGATACACTCCAGACAGACCATTACAGAGAAGAATTCCTGACAAATTTATTTGTTTTTTTTTAGATTTAAAAATGTATTTTTCTGTTTTTAACGTTTCCTCAGCACTTGCTTTTGAATATGTTCCTTCATTCTCCATCATCAGTTATTTTTTTGTCGAAATAAAACACTCCGCCGGCCGCGGTGGTCTCGCGGTTCTAGGCGCTCAGTCCGGAACCGTGGGACTGCTACGGTCGCAGGTTCGAATCCTGCCTCGGCCATGGATGTGTGTGATGACCTTAGGTTAGTTAGGTTTAAGTAGTTCTAAGTTCTAGGGGACTGATGATCACAGATGTTAAATCCCATAGTGCTCAGAGCCATTTAAAACACTCCACGTACCACTCTTAGTACTTCATTTCCTAATATTCGTTCCTTCAGCTTTACCTAATTTAATTCGGTTTCTTTGCATTACCCTAGTCTTATGTATGCTGATGTTCATCTAAAAGCGTCTTTTCAAGACTAGACAGACCTCTCAACAGATCTTCCAAGTCTTTACCAACTCTCACACAATTACAGTGTTATCAGCAAATCATAGCTTATTTATTTCTTCTCCACTAACTTTAACACATTTTTCAAATTTCTCCTCGGTTTCCTATTCTGTTTGTTCAACGTACACATTGCACAATATGGTACCTCTTATAACTACGGCCTGGTTTTTGGTACAAGTTAAAGATAACCTATGGCTAGCTACCTTCAGAGGTTTAAAGAGTGTATTCAAGCCAATGTTTTCTAAAAAAAATTCTGAATATATGAATGGTACAAATGTACGATTGCCATTCCTTAACCAGCTTTCGTAAACTATAATTGCTTCGCGTGCCCCTTCATCTCTCCAAAACCCAAACTGATCTTCCCCATTTTTGCCTCTGCCAGTCGACCTATTCTTCTGTAGACAGTCTGCTTCGTATTTTTCAAACCTGACTTAATAAAATGTTGCTTCGGTCACACTGACATCTGTCAGAGCCTGTCTTCTTCGGTACAGAGATTGTTTGTTATATTCGTCTTAGGGTCTGGGAGTAGTTCGCCTATTTTATATAACTTAAACAACAGGTGGTATAATTTCGTAATCCCTGTTTTTCTCGAAGATGTTGAGTAATTCTGAGGGAATTCCATCTTTCCCAGGTGTCTTATTTCAACTTAGGTCGTTCAGTGGTCTGACAAATGCTTTTCTTAGTATCTTATCCGTTGTCTCATCTTCATCGGCTTACTCGTCGCCATCTTTAATACTGCCATCAAGTTTCTTTCCGTTTTATAACTTCTCTGTATATTCATTTCACCTTCCAGTCTCCGCTTCTTTGCTTGTCACCTGAACTCTTGATATTAATACAGTCGCTTCTTTTGTCTGTTTTTCTATATGAGGCGCCTTTCTTATGGTCTTATTCTCTAGCCATTCCCGTTTTACCATTTTGCACTTTCTATCAATACCATTATTTAGACGTTTGTATTCCCCATTGCCAGCAGTTTTTGCTGAATTTACACCTTTCATCAGTTTAATATCTCGTGTGTTATATAATGATTTCAATTAGACCCTGATTTCTTTGCTATTTCTTCCTACACTCTCTGCATTATTCCACCTCTGTTGTAATCCTTGAACCTATGAACGTTGATCTTAACCTGCAGTATTGTTTATTAAAAACACTTACCGTGTTACTATGACTATCCCTGCAGGAAAGGAGCATACAGGGACAAAAGGTAAGGTAAAGTTTCGCGTTGTGTCTGGCCAATAGGACCAGACCGTCCGCCATGTCATTCTCTGCAAATGGCATCATTGGATTGAGTATGCAGGGGTATATGAAGATTAGGACAAAGACCACAAGAGAAACTGTGACAAGCTCTAATATAATTTAAAGAAGTAAAGAAGATCCTACACAACCTAACATTCTAGGGAATAAGACCTGTATAAAGTAGTCACCTATGATGGCACAAAGATGCTGAAATATGTTAGCGCAGTAAAAAGGTTAATTGTTTCCATAACTGGTGGAACAATATTCCCATTATCCATTTCGAAAAATGTGTGGCTGTTGGAGCTTTAAAATAAGGCGATGGTGAAGAAGAGTACTGACTCATTAAAGTTTTACCACGAAGTCGTTGTTTGGTACAGCTCGTTGCAAGGAGAGTTGTGAAATGCGACACTGCATAAAGATTTTTACTTCCATTAATAAAAACTGTATTTACATTTAAACCTGAGACTAGTTTCTGGTGTTCTGTGGCATGAAACCCATGACTGTATTCAGATAAAACAGGAAGAGAGAATTAAACTAACCTGTAAAATTCTCGTACATCATACTCTCTAAGATAGGCAGTCCATCTTAATCGACTACACACGGGGCAGATAATGTAGGTAGAGTAGTCTGTCTTAAGGTGTATAAGGCGCCACCGCTCGTTTATAGCGTGTTTTGGTACACAGCACAAATTAAAACGATGATCATATCAGTAAAGAAGCATCAAGGATAAGCTATAGGACCTAGTGTTACACGAAGGACTAATGCTAGTGTTCCCTGGAAATGGAAATGAAGTCCCATGCTTCTTGACAGAGCGTAGGGGAGCGGTGCGGGAGACCCGCATCGCCGTACGAGGCAAGGTCAGAATGGAGATGATTTACCGTTACCTTCCTCCGATCATAATCGGGATGAATGATGATGATGAAGACTACACAGTAACACCCAGCCATCTAGGGGAATCGAACCCGGGACCCCGTGCTCGGGACGCGAGGACGCTACCGCGAGACCACATGCTGCGGACCAGTGTTCTGTATATAATTTATTTTAAATAAAAACCGAGAAATTTAATGGCACAAATAAGAAACAATACATGTCTTGCGGACTTCAAAAATTGTGGTATAAACGGACTTAACTACTATTAGGAAACTTCTGCCTGCTTCTGTCCGGAGTGGATAACTCGATCTGAGATATACTACACGATATGACTGACTTCGTCTATCGTACCAGATTCTAGATTAAGCTATTGGAATAGATTGACTGGCGAGTAACATCAGTGGAGTAAAATATGTATGTGATCCTAACAGCCTAATCTCTATCTGACCTAAGAAGCCGGTACCATTGGCTATATTACCGTAGCAAAAGCTTGCTAATTGAATGCAATGATGACGGTGTAACAGCCACTGGCGGCAGACCCGAAAATGTGGTGAGAGCTGAAACCTAAGACCTTAGACAGCAAACTGCTGCGAACTCCCAGCTCAAGGCGCAATTTAGCAACGTCTTAAGAGCAAGTGAACAACAGCACTGGCTTCAAGAACTGTATGCCAGAAGAAAGATGAGGACTCCCAACACAAGGCGGAGTACAGTATCGTCTTTCAACGTACAGCAAAATACCGTACCATAACTGCTATCTAACACAAATGTACTACGTCATACTGAGGCTAAAACAGAATTCTTCTGTGCGCATGGGAGCAAAGGCAAGAAAATGTTCCTGCTCTTTCGAGAGTTGACTGGATCTCCTCTTCCTTCCACAATTCAAAACAGAACTCCCGTAGCTAGAACTGGCGGCTCACCAGCTCTTCTCTCTTTACTTTCCCCGCAAGTACGGGCGAGCGATTAATAGCTTAGAAACCACAGTGCATAATTCCCTCTCTCCTTATGCTAAATAGCTCTGCCCAATCACACACTCAAGTTTTCGTCGAATTTTCCAGAATACATACTTCGTACCAACGCTTTAAGCAGATATACCAATCCCGAACGTCCGACTCAAAATTTCGCGAGAACAGGTCTGATGTACATGCCAAAACAGCTAACGACTCGAGGCGCCAGCCTGTCGCCTGACCGCTTCCAATTCGCCACAGCAGTGTTTGAAAGGATTTGCGCCGGTCATTGTCGAACAAACCTCGCCATTCATACAAAACCTGCGTCCCTCGTAAAACTCGGCGCCTTGGCCTTCATCTGGGTCGGTTACCGCATCCACACAGCGTTGCGCGTTTCGGCGACCGCCCAAGGCGAGAGTCCCTCCTAGAACCAGCTATTGCAGCCCAGAGGCACCCCACTGGGCCCCCTGTCTGCCCCCGGCCGTGGACTTCGGCCTCGGGTCCACGGCTCCACTACGTTTATGCAGCCATTCTACGAGGGTTGTTCGGAATGTAAGGAACGATCAGTCGCGAAATGGAATCCACAGTGAAAGTAAAAGCTGTTTTCTTTGCACATTTAGCTACACCTTCCAGGTACCTCTCTACAAAGTCGCCGCTCCAACCTAGACATTTGTCGGAGCGTTATACCAAATTTCCAACACCATCGTTATAAAGGCAGTCGCCCATGCTTTCCGATAATTCTCTACGGTGGTCTACAGCGCCCAAGTGTTGTCTTCGTATCCAGCGTTCCATGTGAACAGAGCTGATAATCAGGACGAGCCAATTACAGCTGTGTTGTGGGTGATTGAATACTTCCCATCGAAAAGGCTGCAGGAGCGTCTTCACTGCCCTTGCAGATTGCGGTTGAGAATTGCCATGAAGAAGGAAGTGCGTGGCAGTTGTGTTGGGTGGGCTACATTCATTAAGGCGAAGCCTCTCAGCGAGCCCTCCTTCTTCGTGGAAGACATTGTTGTTCTAGGCACTCACTCACAGTGCGTTCACAACTGAAAAGGGCGTCTTAATGCGATTGACAGGCATACTAGAGACACTGTCCAAAACGTCTGTGAAAAGCCTTGTTGGATTTTCACAGTGGTTTTCATTTCGCGACCGATCGTTCCTCACTTTCCGAATAGCCGTCGTATATAAGACCATTACCTAACAAATGAATGAACTACAAATATTAGTATGTACATGTACTTGACGATGTTAGTCATATTCTTTACCTTTAAAGAACGGTTCCAAGCCTATGAATAGATGTCTAAGCACTATATAATCACATGTATAGGAGTGGGACAGGACCTTCGTAAGGTGCCAAAATACCTCCCGGTTACTGGCGCATAAAATATTTTAGGGACGAATTTTATTTTGCCCATTCTATAGTAATACAATGCATGCAGGAAGCATTTAGGTAAGGAATACTGTTTTAGCATACCAGAACTGTGTCCAAAACATATGTATTTTTATTAATGTTATATCTCTTTGGTATCTCCGAATCATTTGACTAAAAATATACACAGTGTGATGTAGAAGCAAGTTACATTTTTATCTGGGAAGTAGATGACGAGAGAGACATGAAATGTTAAAAATTCACGAAGGTCAAAAGACCAGTTCGTTATTAAAATTATACATTCCAAAACTCAACCTCCTCCTACGCTCCCTCTCTCTCACTCCCTCTCTCTCTCTCTCTCTCTCTCTCTCTCTCTCTCTCTCTCTCTCTCTCTCTCTCTCACACACACACACACACACACACACACAAACACACACACACACATACTGAGAGCACTCAGTGTAGTCATCTGCCGAAGACAATAAGCGCCTGGGACATAAAACAGTAGTTGATTTTATTTCACTGTCTTCACTACTTGCAGAATACGATTTAAATTACAACTCATGTTCCACAACTATGTATTACTAAATCATTAGGTGCCTTTTACAAGCAGACATTAGTTTTTAATTGTTTATAGTGAATATATACATTCATTCCAGTATTCCATAGCGAATGATGTATATCTTCGAATTAAATGATTGGATGTGACAGCTGAGCTCTTCAATAAACGTTTTTTTTTTTTTTTTTTGGAAATCTGTCAGAGGAATGCGAACATAGTTGACAACATTTTTAACATTTTATGCAATTCGGATACTCTGATGTATTTTTTTGAAAAAATAATTTGGATACTTTTGTGCGAAGCGGATATGAAGCTATACACAATTATAGGATTCACGTTAGCTTCTTGCTTCTGTAGAGAAAATATGGAGAAAGGAGGAGTTGCCACATTTGTCAGAAACTGTTTTGACTTCAAGGATATTGATATTAATAAATTTTGATCGGAGCAGCAGCTAGAAGCTTGTGTAACAGAAGCAATATTTCGTAATAGGTCCTTTATAATAGTAAGCATATATAGAGCACGTTCAGAATACTTTAATCTCTTTATAAAAAATCTGAAGCTCTGTTGTGCCACCTCAGAGTAAAAAACAAGGGAATAGTGGTGGCTGCTGATTTTAATGTGGATTTATTTGAAAGTTGTGTCAGTGGACAAGTATTGCCATCAGTAACACTCACTCAATTTAGTTCCTGCTGTGAACTTTGCAACTAGGGTATGCAAATGCTCTGAGACTGCTACTGATAATATCTTTGTAGCCAAATCTAGGAAAAGAAGGCATATCACAAAACCAATAGTAAATGGGCTATCTGATCATGATATGCAGCATCTTGTGTTAAATGTTGAAACCTGTCAGGATAAAAAATCTATTAAATCAAAGTACAGGAGGGTAATAAGTCAGACAAACACTGTGAATTTTAGGATCCTGAACTGGATAGATGTTTACAATACTTATGACTCAAATGAAAAATACGAAGCATTTATTAATAAAGTTACTTCTTCTTCTGAAAATTGTTTTCCCATAAAGGTAGCTCAAATGAAAAGAAGTCTAAAAATAAACCATGGATTGCACTAGGAGTAAAGGTATCATGTGGGACAAAAAGGAGACTTTATCTACTACCTAGAAAAAGCTCTGATGTTAGCATTCTAATGCATTGGAAAGAATACTGAAAAATATTGAAGTAAGTAATGCAGAAGTCAAAGCAGCTTTATTATGAGAAGAAGATAGTTACAACAGGCAACAAAATACAAACTGTGTGGGATATAGTGAAGACAAAGCCTGATAGGGCTGAAAAGGTAGAGGAACAGATACCTCTAAAAATAAGTGAGACACTGGTAAAAAGTGCATGTAGTGTTGCAAACCTCTTAAACAAGTACTTTGTGCCTGCTACCGACAATTTTGAATTATCAGGTTCAGTAAACAGTGCAATGGAGTGTCTGAGACCAGACTTTATAAATACCTTCAGTAAAATGAAAATGACACTCACATCTCCCAAAGAAGAAGCATCTATCATAAAATCTTTAAAATGTAAGTATTCTATTGGTTACGATAACATACCAACAAAGTTAATGAAAGAGGTCTTACGCGAGTTGAGTTCTATCTTAAGTTGTTTGTGTAATCAATCTGTTACAAAGGAACATTTACAGACTGGCTAAAATATGATGAAATTAAGCCTCTTTACAAGAAAGGGGATAAAGAAATACCTTCAGACTATCGACCAATTTCACTTTTGATCGCCTTTTCAAAACTATTTGAAAAGGTTATGTTCAAGTATCTCTTTAAGCATCTGACTGCCAATAATATATTGTTCAAGTCACAGTTTGGCCTTCTTAAGGGATCCGACGTAGAGAAAGCTATTTACATGTACTGTGAGAATGTACTTGATTCATTAGATAACAAATTAGAGGCCCCTGGCATTTTCTGTAATCTATCAATAGCCTTTGACTGTGTAATCACTGAATTCTCTTAAATAAATTAGAACATTATGGTGTCACTGGCAGTACTGCAAAATGGTTTGAAACTTAGATAACTAACTGTAAACAAAGGGTGTTGTTGTGAAATACCTGTGCAGTAAGCAGGCAGTCTTGATCTGATTGGGAATTAATTTCACGTGGTGTTCCTTAAGGTTCCATCTTGGGTTTGCTTCCTTTCCTTGTGTATATTAATGACATCTCATATGACACATTGCCAGATACTAAGTTTCTTTCAATAAGCAGAAAGTTAAGTACAGATTTAGAAATGGCTGCTAATCAAATTTTCACTCACATTAATAAATGGTTTAAAGCTAATTTACCTGTCATTGAACTCTGGAAAGACAAACTATATACAGTTCAGGACCTGCAAGAGATTTCCTTCCAGTATGTGTATAACACATGAAGACATGGAGATAGAAGAGATTGACAGTGTTAAATTTCTGGGATTACAACTCGGTAATAAATTCAGTGGGGAAGGGCATACTACAAAATTGCTGAAGCGCCTAAACAAGTCTGTCTTCGCTGCAAGAACGATGTCAGATGTGGGTGATATAAATATAACAAAAAACATGCATACTTTGTTTGCTTTCATTCTATTATGTCGTAGGGGATCATATTCTGGGGTAACTCATCAAAGTGAACAGAAATTTTCAGAGTGCATAAGTGTGCAATAAGAATAATTTGTGATGTAAAGTCAAGAACATCATGTAGAAACCTGTTCAAGCAACTTTTTATTCTAACCACTGCTTTTCAGTATACTTACTCTTAAGAAAATTATTGCAAGTAATAAATCTGTGTTTCCAGTCAATAGTTCAATATATAGTATCAATACTAGGAATAAGAACAATCTATATAAAGATCTAAAATCACTCATCTTGGTCTAAAAAGGGGTCCAATATTGAGGAGTAGACGTTTTATATTAATTCCCAGAAACCATTAAAAACTTGGCTTCAGATAATGCACGGTTTAAACAGAGTGTGAACGACTTTTTGATAGTATAAATTAGTATCTTAGCAGGAATTGTTATATCAGATTAAGTAAAAATGTCTGTTAGATTTCAGTTTTGACAGTACTTGATTACAATATTAATAAATTTGGCATTTTGTATATCTACATCTACATCCATACTCCGCAAGTCACCTGACGGTGTGTGGTGGAGGGTACCAAGAGTACCTCTATCGTTTCTCCCTTCTATTCCAGTCTCGTATTGTTCGTTGAAAGAAGGATTGTCGGTATGCTTCTGTGTGGGCTCTAATCTCTCTGATTTTATCCTCATGGTCTCTTCGCGAGATATACGTAGGAAAGAGCAATATACCGCTTGACTCCTCGGTGAAGGTATGTTCTCGAAACTTTAACAAAAGCCTGTACCGAGCTACTGAGCGTCTCTCCTGCAGAATCTTCCACTGGAGTTTATCTACCATCTCCGTAACGCTTTCGCGATTACTAAATGATCCTGTAACGAAGCGCGCTGCTCTCCGTTGGATCTTCTCTATCTCTTCTATCAACCCTATCTGGCACGGATCCCACACTGCTGAGTAGTATTCAAGCAGTGGGGGAACAAGCGTACTGTAACCTACTTCCTTTGTTTTCGGATTGCATTTCCTTAGGATTCTTCCAATGAATCTCAGTCTGGCATCTGCTTTACCGACGATCAACTTTATATGATCATTCCATTTTAAATCACTCCTAATGCGAAACTCCCAGATAATTTATGGAAGTAATTGCTTCCAGTTGCTGACCTGCTATTTTCTAGCTAAATGATAAGGGATCTATCTTTCTATGTATTCGCAGCACATTACACTTGTCTATATTGAGATTCAATTGCCATTGCCTGCACCATCCGTCAATTCGCTGCAGATCCTCCTGCATAAATTTATGATAAGTTTATTAAAAGTGTATAACTGTATATCATTCTGACAATGTATTAATTCTGTAAATATTAGTAGTTCCAGTTTAGTGTAATGTAACCACAAATCTTGATCATATTCTGACAAATGGTCAGGTTAGTGAGTATTATATTCAAATGTTTTATGTTTTTTATGTTATACTTTCTGAGATGTTCCACACCCACGAGAATCATCTCATTATTGGGTCTATGGAACTAAAACTGAAACTAATGTAATTTAATATAACTGCAATAGAAGACTTTTTTATATGAAAATAAAATCAGAGCGTTCAGATGCTTTTCAGTATTGTGAATGTCATGGACTTGATGTTACTTTACACATCATTTTATTATTCCATCATGGTTAGTTGGAAAGGGGAGAGAGAGTGTATATAAAACACGTAATTAGTCTGTGCATAAAAATTATAACTTGTACAAATATTTTTCCGGAAATAACGAATATTTTAGTCTTTCAAGTAAATAATGAGTATCTCTCACTTTCAAATGGAGGCTACATAATTTTTATTACATATCTAGCCTCATTTTTACCCATCTTTTAAATACTATGTTCTAATTACGCAAGAAGAAGAGTGTTAAAGTATACAGCACAAAATTGGCCTGTTTCCATCATCCTCGATTTTTAATACTGTGCTATGATTGGCTGGAGGTTGTGAAGGTTTTTAAATTTTCCATCAACACAGTTGGGGCTATGTCCGCCATCTTGGTATATCTGTAGTGCATTATGATTGGCTGCAGACAGCAGGAGGGTCAGAGGGAGGGAGGGGAGATGGAGAAGGGGAGGAGGAGTGTAACAGATGAAAGCACACTTCAGCTATATGGAATTTTCAGTTTGTAATTTATTCTGATCAAACACCTGATTCTAACTCTTCACTGTGATTTAGGAGGGTTTGTGCATAAAACACAGGTTGGGCAGTTGGAAATTTTTAAATTTCTCACAAAGTTTTAAATTTTGAAAGGAAGTTCAAAAAATCCTAGATGGAAGACGGCGGAAAATTCAAATAACTAGTAAGAAATTCGAAATAGCTCAAATTTAAATTGGTGGAAAATATTAAAAAAGGACCGGAAATTTAAAAATCAAAGATAGCAGATGTCAGTAAATTCAAGAAAATCCCATATGACATTGATGAAATCTTCTTTGGTTGACAACCGAGTCAATGTGTTCTCCAGCAACGTTTCAGCAAGTTTCTTACTTGCCGTCTTCAGGCGTAGTCTGAAGATGGCAAGTAAGAAACTTGCTGAAACGTTGCTGGAGACCAACACATTGACACAGCTGTCAACCTGAGAACATTTTATCATCGAGATTCGCCGAGAAATCCTGCATTCTCATAGAATATGACATTGGTGGGAAATTTCAAACGAATTGGTAGGAACATTTTTAAAAAAAATACAACCACCTCTATTACGCTTTTTGCCCCAAGTGCCCCCCCCCCCTCCTCTATTTCCCAGCCAACTACAGCGAAGTATTAACAGAAGGCCTCCCATCAGAATAAAATTAACATAAAGAACTATCTTGCCCAGTAGTGTTTTTTATCTGCATACGTACTCCACAAGCCACGATACAGTTCGTTGCAGAGGGTGCCACATACTACTACTAATCTTCACTCCTCCCGATCTGATCGTGTAAGTGTAGGAAAGTTGTGGAATGTTTTCAAAGATATAGTATCGACAGCAGTTGAGAGATATATACCAAATACATTAATAAGTGATGGTACTGACCCCCCATGGTACACAAAACGGATCATATCGTTGTTGCGGAAGCAGCGAAAAACGGATGCCAAATTTAAAAGAACGCAAAATCCCCAAGATTGGCAAAGTTGTTCAGAAGTTCGAAATATGGCACGTACTTCAATGCAAGATGCTTTTAATAATATCCAGAACGAAATTCTGTCTCAAAATTTGGAAGGAAACCCAAAGAGATTCTGGTCATAAGTAAAGCACACCAGTGGCCAGACGCAATCAATACTTTCACTGCGCGATAACAACGGAGAAATCACTCATGTCAGTTCCGCTAAAGCAGAGTTATTAAACACGGTTTTCCGAAACTCCTTCACCAATGAAGACGAAGTAAATATTCCTGTATTCCAATCAAGTACAACTACTAAGATGAGAAACATAGAAGTAGATATCTTCGGTGTAAAGAAACAGCTCAAATCACTCAATAAAGGCAAGGCCTCCGGTCCAGATTGTATACCAGTCAGGTTACTCTCTGAGTATACTGATAAAATAGCTTCATATTTTGCAATTAGATACAACCGCTTGCTCACAGAAAGATCAGCACCTAAAGACTGGAAAATTGCTAAAGTCCCATCAATACCCAAAAAGGGAAGTAGGAGTAATCCGCTAAATTACAGGCCCATATCACTATTGTAGATCTGCAGTAGTGTTTTGGAACATATACTGCATTCAAACATTATGAAGTACCTCGAAGAAAACGATTTACTGACACCTAATCAGCACGGTTTCAGAAAATATCGTTCTTGTGAAACACAACTAGCTCTTTATACTCATGAAGTAATAAGTGCTATCGACAGGGGATGTCAAATTGATTCCATACTTTTAGATTTCCAGAAGGCTTTCGACGCCGTTCCTCATAAGCGTCTTCTAACCAAACTGCCTGCCTACGGAGTACCGCTTCAGTTGTGCGACTGGATTCGTGATTTCCTGTCAGAAAGGTCACAGTTCGTAGTAATGGACGGAAAGTCATCGAGGAAAATAGAAGTAATATCCGGTGTTCCCCGAGGAAGTGTTTTAAGCCCTCTATTGTTCCTGATCTATATGAACGACATAGGAGACTATCTGAGCTGCCGTCGTAGATTGTTTGCAGATGATGCTGTCATTTACCATCTTGTAAAGTCATCAGATGATCAAAACGACTTCCAAAAGTATTTAGGTAAGATATCTGTATGGTGCGAAAAGCGGCCAATTGACCCTGAATAAGGAAAAGTGTGAAATTATTCACATGAGTACTAAAATAAATCAGTTAAATTTTGATTGCGCGATAAGTCACACAAATCTGAAGACTGTAAATTCAACTAAATACTTAGGGAATACAATTAAAAATAACCTAAATTGGAACGATCTCATAGATAATATAGTGGGTAGAGCAAACCAAAGACTGCGATTCATTGGCAGAACACTTCTAAGGTGCAACAGGTCTACTACAGAGACTGTTTACACCACGCTTGTCCGCCCTGTTCTGGAGTATTTCTGTGCGCTGTGGGATCCGCATCAGGTGGGACCGACGGATGAGGCAATCATTAAAACAAAGGAGTTTTTCGATGCGACTAGATCTTCTCATGAAATTTCAATCACCAGTTATCTCCTTCGATTGTAAAAAAATTGTTTTGGCACCCACCTACATATGGAGAAAAGATCATCACGATAATATAAGAGTAATCAGGGCCTCGCACAGAAAAATTTAAGTGCTTGTTTCTCCCGCGTGCCGTTCGAGAGTGAAACGGTAGAGACACAGCTTGGAAGTGGTTCATTGAACTCACTGCCAGGTACTTTATTGTGAACAGCAGAGTAATCACCTAGATGTAGATGTAAATGTAGTCATGTCCTTTCCTGTTCCACTCACAAATAGAGCAGAGGAGAAACGACTGTCTGTAGGCCTCAGAACGAGACCTATTATCTCCCAGGTTATCTTCGCGATGCTTACGCGAATTGTATGTTGGTGGTAGCAGAATCGATGTGCATTCAGCCTCAAATGCAGGTTCTCTGAATTTCTGCAATTGTGCCTCTCGGAAAGAAAGTCTTCTATCCTCCAATACTCGATATTTGAGTTCACAAAGCATCTACTTAATACTAGTGTGCTACTAGAGCCTACCAATAACAAATGCAGCAGCACGCCTCTGAACGGCTTCATTGTCTTCTGTTATCTGACCTTGTGGGGATCTCTAACACTCCAACATTACTCGAAAGTGCGCCTCACTAGCGTTACATGTGTCCTCTCCTTTACAGATGAGCTACACTTTCCCAAAGTTCTCTCAATAAAACGAAGTCGAGCATTTGCCTTTCCTATTACAAATCCGACGTTACGCATAGGTATTTAACTGATGTGACTGTGTCAAGCAGCACACTAGTAATTCTGTATTCGTAAGCTAAAAGTTTGTTTTTACTACAAATTCACACTAATTATGTTTATATACGTTTAGAGAAAGCTGCCATTCGTCATACCAACTATAAAACCTGTCTAAGTCACCTTGCATCCTCCTACAATCACTCAACGACAACACCTTCCTGTACACCACAGCGTCATCAACAAATAACGGTAAACTGCTGCTCCCTGTTTAACACGCCATCGAGCACAGCGTACTGGAATTTATTATTTAAAAAATCTTCTAACCCCTCTCATAACTGAGAAGTAAACCACCTGCTCGGACCTTCGTCACCATTCTGTAATGTGGCACCATGTCAACTGTTTTCCGGAAATCTACAAATGTAGAATCTGTCTGTAGCCCTCCACCGGCCGGTGTGGCCAAGACGCTCTAGGCGCTTCAGTCTAGCACCGTGCGACCGCTACGGTGGCAGGTTAGAATGCTGCCTCGGGCATGGATGTGTGTGATGTCCTTAGGTTAGTCAGGTTTAAGTAGTTCTAAGTTCTAGGTGACTGATGACCACAGATGTTAAGTTCCATAGTGCTCAGAGCCATTTGAAACATTTTTTTAGCTCTTTCAATTGCTTCTTTGCGCCAGGAGTACCTACACTCCTGGAAATTGAAATAAGAACACCGTGAATTCATTGTCCCAGGAAGGGGAAACTTTATTGACACATTCCTGGGGTCAGATACATCACATGATCACACTGACAGAACCACAGGCACATAGACACAGGCAACAGAGCATGCACAATGTCGGCACTAGTACAGTGTATATCCACCTTTCGCAACAATGCAGGCTGCTATCCTCCCGTGGAGACGATCGTACAGATGCTGGGTGTAGTCCTGTGGAACGGCTTGCCATGCCATTTCCACCTGGCGCCTCAGTTGGACCAGCGTTCGTGCTGGACGTGCAGACCGCGTGAGACGACGCTTCATCCAGTCCCAAACATGCTCAACGGGGGACAGATCCGGAGATCTTGCTGGCCAGGGTAGTTGACTTACACCTTCTAGAGCACGTTGGGTGGCACGGGATCCATGCGGACGTGCATTGTCCTGTTGGAATAGCAAGTTCCCTTGCCGGTCTAGGAATGGTAGAACGATGGGTTCGATGACGGTTTGGATGTACCGTGCACTATTCAATGTCCCCTCGACGATCACCAGAGGTGTACGGCCAGTGTAGGAGATCGCTCCCCACACCATGATGCCGGGTGTTGGCCCTGTGTGCCTCGGTCGTATGCAGTCCTGATTGTGGCGCTCACCTGCACGGCGCCAAACACGCATACGACCATCACTGGCACCAAGGCAGAAGCGACTCTCATCGCTGAAGACGACACGTCTCCATTCGTCCCTCCATTCAGGCCTGTCGCGACACCACTGGAGGCGGGCTGCACGATGTTGGGGCGTGAGCGGAAGACGGCCTAACGGTGTGCGGGACCGTAGCCCAGCTTCATGGAGACGGTTGCGAATGGTCCTCGCCGATACCCCAGGAGCAACAGTGTCCCTAATTTGCTGGGAAGTGGCGGTGCGGTCCCCTACGGCACTGCGTAGGATCCTACGGTCTTGGCGTGCATCCGTGCGTCGCTGCGGTCCGGTCCCAGGTCGACGGGCACGTGCACCTTCCGCCGACCACTGGCGACAACATCGATGTACTGTGTAGACTTCACGACCCACGTGTTGAGCAATTCGGCGGTACGTCCACCCGGCCTCCCGCATGCCCACTATACGCCCTCGCTCAGAGTCCGTCAACTGCACATACGGTTCACGTCCACGCTGTCGCGGCATGCTACCAGTGTTAAAGACTGCGATGGAGCTCCGTATGCCACGGCAAACTGGCTTACACTGACGGCGGCGGTGCGCAAATGCTGCGCAGCTAGCGCCACTCGACGGCCAACACCGCGGTTCCTGGTGTGTCCGCTGTGCCGTGCGTGTGGTGCGTGTGATCATTGCTTGTACAGCCCTCTGGCAGTGTTCGGAGCAAGTATGGTGGGTCTGACACACCGGTGTCAATGTGTTCTTTTTTCCATTTCCAGGAGTGTATTTCTACGTCCTCCATTTGGAAGCCAGAGCGACACTCAAACGACGGTATGCTTGTACGATCTCCTGTGTGAATGATTTCTTAAACGGGAAGCTTCAAACATCAGCTTTGCTTTTGCTGTCTTTGTTGCCACAACAGACTGGTCTAAGAGTGACTGGATAGAAACCTTTAACCCACTTAGTGATTTTGATGATTTTGCGTATGACCTGAATTTTTTCCGGTCATTGTCAAGATCTTTCTCTATTGTATGACGCTGGAAGTTGTACACGCTCCGCACATTTATCTTCGTATAGACGCACGAATTTCTATTAAATGTTTCCTGTCAACATTTGTGCGTTTTGTTTTGGACCGAGGTTGCAACAATCTCTGCTTCCACAGTATCTTCCGGACTTGACTATTAAACCACGGAGAGTCCTTCGCATCCCTAATCCACTTACTTGACACATAAGCCTCCACAGCGCGCTTTACAATCAATTTAATGCCTCTATGTCCCTCATATTGGAGCTAAATGATGTTCACTCATTGTCTAAGTAGGATGCTAACGACTTCGCATTTGCTTTTTCTAGTACCAATACTCTCTTAGCTTTCTTGGTGGGTTTAAAATCACTAGTAAGTATCGCTGCTATGATGGCGCGCCGCGCTTGGTAAGCGCACGGTCTAGGCGCCTTCACACGTTCCGCGTGGCTCCCCCGTCAGCGTTTCCAGTCCTCTCTCGGGGATGGCTGTCTGTGTTGTCCTTAGCGTAAGTTACTTTAAGTTAGATTAGGTAGTGCGTAAGCCTAAGGACCAATGACCTCAGCAGTTCGGTCCCACAGGAACTTACCACAAATTGCGTATAAAAAAAGAAGAGAGGTGGCTTAATGATCACTAATCACTGTCTCTATACTGACACTGTAGATAAGGTCAGGGTCGTTTGTAGCTACAAGGTCTAAAGTATTTCCATTGCGTGTGGGTTGTCTAACCAGTAATTCAAGGCAGTTTTCAGAAAACATGTGCAAAAGTACTTCACAAAACTATCCGTCCGTACCCCCTGAAGTGAATCCATAGACGTCTCGGTCTATACACGGTGGATCAAAGTCGCCTCCATGTAATACTGCATGATCTAGGTGTTCCCCGTCTACTGAGAGTAGAATTTCCTTGAATCATTCTACAACTGTTTTGGTAGAAGCAGGTGGTCGGTAAAACATCCGATAATTAACCTGAGTTAACTTCGACCTGCTGCTAGGGTGCAGATAACTTCACAATCACTCTCCATTGCAACCTCGGTAGACGCAATATTTATGTAGACAGAAATGAACACTCCCCTGCCTATTGCGTCTAATCGCTCTTTTCGATAATCGTTCCATGCCTTGCTAAATATTTCGTACCTTTCTGCTTTAGGTTTCAACCAGCTCGGGGTTCCGAGAACTATTGGAGCATGTGAACTTTCCTGCAGAGCATTAAAATCAGGGGCATTGTTAAGAATACTTAAACAATTTAGTATTAAATTTAGTATTAAAATTTTGACAGTCTAAGTGTCTCACCTTTGTACGTGATCTGATTTCGCTCTCTGCATATCGATTGGTGAGGGTTCATCAGAGGTCCTCAAATTATCGCCTAGCCTAAAAAAACCATGTAACCCCACAAGCACACTGCTACCTGAGTAGCTGCTTCCTTTTTGTGATGCACCACTGACCTTTCAAGAAGAGCCGTGCAACTTTCCACCCCAGAGCGCATGTCCAACAGTCTGCAGCCATGACCGTCACAGTATCGATGGAGCCTATGGCTGAGATCCTCCATTCGGCTGCAAACCAAAGGACCTTCGATGTACTCTGAGTACAATGTTGAGCTCTCCCTGCACCCCGCGAGCGAGGCCAGCAGGTTACTCCATTTGCGCCAGCCGCCTTTATGAACTGAAGATGGCCTCATAACCCAAGCAACAGGTGTCACTGGTGTTGGCAAGACCAACAACTTGCAGACTGCTGCACCGTACACTTTCAACAGACGCAGGTAGGGGGGTCTCCTCCACATCTCCGATGAGGCCCCTCACCAGACTCGTGGGTTGCACGTCGGAATTCTTTCCAGCCATGGACGCTATTTCCCTAAAGGGTTACATAACGTGCCTAAAGCTGAAGCTCGAATAACTAGTAAAGCAGTATCCCGTGTGCCTGCTCAGACCCCATGAAGGAGCGATTACCGGTCCACTCACAAAGTCAGTGGGCCAGCGTCGCCATTGACACTCCGCCTCGAGCGACGGTACCGCCTAAGAAGCCTCCACACTCCCTGCAGTAAGCGCAGAGTACGCTAGAACTATGCATGTACACAAAAACATGTGAAGTATTTAAGAACTAAATTATGGAAACAAACAAAAACTCTAAATCTGAGTTCCTAGTCTTCGGGTGCTTCAACAAAAAGGCTCACGGCTGACAGGCCGTAATACCGCCATTGCACTCCTTTCCTTCCCTCCTCTTATCTCCGGCCAATCAAAGTATAGTATTATAAAGAACACATGATGATGGAAATAAACCAATTTTGGATTGTACCCCCAGCCACTCCTCTCTGCCCCAGACCAATCAGAACATAGCATAAAAATTGTGTCAAATGACAATATTTAGAATGGGACACATGAAGTCGTGCCCCCTTCTCTCCTTACCTGAAGCCAGTAAGGATGATGGAAACAGACAAATAGTATGTTTTATTTCTTCACCCATTCCTCTTTTTCCAGCCGATCAGAACATAGTATTAGAAAATAATGGCAGATATGTAGTAAAAATTTCGTTAACCTCCACTTGAAGGTCAAAGATATTCATTGTTTCCGTGAAAGCCAAACCTAGGCGTTATTTTCGGCATAAAAGTGGCATTATATGCATAATTTAGATACAGAGGGTTTCTGTGCGATATAATCCCCCTCCAATTTCTTTCAAACCAATCATAACACAATATTAAAAAACCAAGACGATGGAAATAGACCAACAGTGTGCCTTACACCCCACAGTCCCTCCAGTAATTGCACATTCAACACTGAACGCATAGTGGTAAATCCTAAATGGGAAACGGTACATTCTGAATGTTAAATGGCAAATGCTAAACGGTGAATGCTAAAGAGTCAATGCTAAAAGGTAAATTACACATGGTAAACGGTAAATGCTAAACACCTGATGGTAAATGCTAAACCTCTGCTAAATCCCAAAGGCTAAACGACAAACATTAAACACCAAAAAGTAAACGCTAAGCCATAAACAGGTAAAACTAAACGCAAAACAGTAATTACTAAACACACAACGCTAGATGCATTACGGGAAATACCTAAATGGTAAACAGCAAACCCTCGATTATAAATGCTAAACGCTATTACAATATAAAACTATAATTACCACACTCTAAGAAAATTTATGATGCATAAAAATGTTGTCAAATTAAATAATATCTTTGAAAAGTCGAAGCTGATTCAGAACAAAACCATACCTATAGCTTAATAATAAAAAGTGATTGTGAAGTCATAGTTATACATCATTTACATACACACGTATACAGGGTGGTTTAAATTAAAGAAGAGATTTACATTCAGGGGTGTCTACATAAACTACAATTACAATGTATCATTAAAGATCCATCAGTGTAATTCAAAAATTAGTTTAATCAATTGTTTATAACAGATGAACTATAAAAGACAGAAATACATTGCGAATATGGGAACACTGAACGTTTTTGGCACAGCTGCACCGTTGATTGTTTGTAGCAACATGCTGACTACAGCACAAGAGAAATTGAGAGAGGTCATGGTTCAAATGGCTCTGAGCACTGTGGGACTTAACATCTGTGGTCATCAGTCCCCTAGAACTTAGAACTACTTAAACCTAACTAACCTAAGAACATCACACACATACATGCCCAAAAAATTGAGAGAGGACAAGTTACACTCTCACCTATTTTTCATGTACGAAAAATTATTAAAGATTTGGTTACAACATTACGAACGTTGAACGATACCCTAGAACGTTAATGGCCTAAGCAGACGTTGATGGAGCCTGGTAGGGCGCTAAAAGCATGGGGTATTTTTGTGGTTCTTAGCTCACAGAAACGGCATGTTGGGAGTTGAAAGCAATTGGCGGCGAGCCGATCCCTCAGTTAATCTTGCCGGACAGTCCCACAGCCGTACAGGACAGACAGAGCAGCCCTAGTCGAGACAGGTCTGCAGCAGAACAGAGCCGAGCTATCTACCGTGGCGCCAGCGGAAGGCTCGGCTGGGGGCGACGGACTGAATGGATGCGTCTACACAGTGGAGTCGTAAATAGGGCATTGCGTGCAGAGCCACACGTAATAAAAATTCACAAGTTTTTGTGTTCACCGATACTGCAAATAGGCCTGTGATCCACTTTCATTGGCCGCCTCGGCTGTATAAGAAACTCCGACGTCTGAGAAACATTTTATTACACCTTGTAAGGTGTCAGGCAAATCCAACACGTTCCATGAAAACCCTGGCATGATAAGCCAATCCAGTAGTATGTCACATAGCTCTGAATAAATAGTGACATTAAATTAACCAAAGTAATACGAGTAACGAGTGAGCAAATGGAAAACCACAGACTAACACAAGAATGCCTAAATGCATGTCATACCTTCCCACCGTGAGACAGACGCAGTTCCGAGGGGAGAAACGAGAACAAAAAAATGGCTCTGAGCACTATGGGACTTATCATCTATGGTCATCAGTCCCCTAGAACTTAGAACTACTTAAACCTTACTAACCTAAGGACATCACGCAACACCCAGTCATCACGAGGCAGAGAAAATCCCTGACCCCGCCGGGAATCGAACCCGGGAACCCGGGCGCGGGAAGCGAGAACGCTACTGCACGACCACTAGCTGTGGACCAACGAGAACAGAAGCCGAGAGCAGAACTGAGGTAAGTTAGAAGGACCTACGATAAGGGACGGACACCCACGTCGCCAGCTAACCGTTAGGACCAATTAAAGATAATTGAGGGTCACTGTAGACCATTTTGATAGTTTTCTCCCTTGTGAAACTTAATTGAAACCTAGATTATAGATGTGATATGGCATAGGTCATCCATCGATCTATTGTAGAACTTGGAAACCCATTCAGGGAATATTCGTTCACATTTTTGTTGAATGCAGTTGGTTTTTACCATCCTGTATTAAAACATTTCCTTTTATCAATAGTGCAATTTATAAACAATGTTTTGTGAGTAGAATAAAATTTCAATGGTAAACTTAAACTTTTTCGACGTTATTTTACCAGCTAACTAAAAATAGGAAAGCCTTGAACCCCTTCCAGTAAATTTAGTTAGTATTAAGATTCTACAGGGACTGCAGTGGAGCTGACGCTGAAATCATTAAGTATTTGGTTATATCGTCGCTAGTCTCACTGAACTCTTCTGAATTCTACATGTCATGTGTGGTCTGGCGTCTCCTTACCAGCAACAGGTCCCAGGTTCAAATTAGTCAATTCCCTAAAAAACACGCTCAGAGCGTCGTTTCGTGAAAGTGGTAAAGAGACACGATATAGAAGAAACAGATACCAAGCAGAATGTTAGAACGTCACAGCTGGGACTAACATGCTCCAAGGCCAGGTGATTTCGATAAAGATCTTTAAGATTGTATCTGTTCACTTGTTGCTGCGGGAAGCGACACGACTTCGGAGAAAAACATTTTCCACCTCCGCGATAACTTAAAAAACCCAGTAATTGCCAGTTTCTTTTTTTTTCAGAGATGCAGGTTTCTTAATTCTTGCTCTGGTTCGACAGGAGTTTGTGCTGTCGTGTGTGAGTGGGGGGGTGGGGGGTGGGGGGGGGGGTAGATTTAGCGCCTCTAAAGCCCTATGATTTGCTCAAGACAGCGTGAAATTGGTGTCGTTCGTGCACTTTGTGAGAAAATGGAATTTTTTTATTGCGAGAGGTGCAAAGCACTCGTGTTCTGGACTTCAGTCTGGAAGCATCTTCTGGTCAAAGCTTTGGCATGTGTGGTTGGTACATGGGACCTGTCCTGAGACTGACTTTACTTGCAAGTAGTTAGAATGGAGTGCCTGTGGTGAAGTTCTTACTGTACCGACTTCAAACATCTCAGACTACTCATTTCCCAGGGGCACAATTATTCGATTTTAGCTTACCAGTTTAGATGTTTGGTATGCTTGTGCGCTATGTCGTATAAGTGGGCCAAATTGTCCTTGGTGTGACCAGTGAACGGGTGTGTCACACACTGAAATCTACCAGGATTACAGGGCTCGGGTATAGAGTGACTTGCGATCCGTCTGCCTGATCGATAGACAGTGAGATTTTTGCATTTATTTCGTGGCCACGTTCGATTTACAGGAGGCACCTCCACATCTCACCACTGTCATGCACTTCTCACCAGCTGCAATTTACATCGCAGAACAAAGCAAGCAGGGTAATGTACTGCTGCTCTGGCCTTCTCAGAGCGTGCAGATCTCAATCGCCACTTGCTCTCAGCTGCACCTGTGTTGAGAAACTTCTGTAGATTATCAATCAAAGTCTACTCAGTCTCAGATTGCATAATCCACAATTTTAGGGCCAGAGTACTTGACACACTTCTGCCACCCAGGATCCTTATCCATTGCCCTCATAACCCAACTGTTAGTTGTTTACAGTATTCAATCAATAACTATAATTAATATATGTTTCTCCTTTCGAAAAATAAATGTTGTTAGTAAACTAAATATTGCCTACATTTTCAATCAATTTCTATAGCCACCCCACGGGTTAACTTTCATTGTGGCGTCTCATGCCAGGATAACTTTCAAAATCATTTTCTATGTTGAAATTTGAGTGAACACAATCCACTGTTCAAGTGCAAAGTGCATTCCGTCGTCGAATGAGCAAGAAGTCGCCGCTGGACATGTAAATTTACGACTGGCATACAAAACTCTTGGAAGTTGGCTGGAGATACAAAAGAGAAGAGCACTGGTCGGCCACACAAATCTGATGAAAATGTCGAGCATATCCGAGATGCGTTCACACGGAGCCCTCAGATGTCCACAAGACGTACAGGCCAGAAACTTCAACTCAAACAATAGTGTTGTGTATTTTGAAGCGGCGTTTGCATACGAAGAATTACAAGTAGCACTTAGTGCAACAACTGTACCCCAGCGACCACACTAGAAGGTATGAATTTTGCATAACAGCTCTCCAGGATATGGAGAGAACACTTCACCCGAATGATTCTTCCTTTCGGTCGAATCGACGTTTCATCTATCGAGTAAAGTAAACTGTCAGAATGTAAGAATTTGGGTATTACAGAATACTGGCGTCGTCGACGAACGTGAAAAGAGACTACCGAAACTGAATATGTTTTGTGTCGTTTCTGTTATTAAAGTTTATGGACATTTTCGGAGGAAACTGTCACAAGCATGTCATTCCTGGACATGCTGCAAAACTGGTTGCTTCCTCAACTTCATTAAAATTCCTATTATTTCATTTTTATGCGTGACGATAAACTCCTCACAGGCACCTTGAGGTGTGGCAAAGAGTAGTTGCAGTTAATAATCGACATCCAACAATTCCAATTTGTTGAACGACGCATCGGAGGGGCAATTGTTCATCGCTCTCTTGCAGACATGCAGTTGCCAAGAACAGAGTCCTGTCCGATTAAGATGAGAAATACGACGAATATTCCATGTGATATGAATAGCTTATGTAGCTGGATAATGAAGCAGCATCCTACCGTACCAGTTTTGAAATGGCTTCCTACAGAGACAGTCCAAAATTTTGGTGTGGAAGAAGTTACGACACGATTCGAAGACGTGGTTCATACTGGAAGTAGATCTTGATAACCCGGAAATATGCACGATTTACATTCGGCGTTACTCTTATGTACAGAGAAAATAGCAACTCCATCAAGCAGTAATAAATCAAAGAAACTGTTTTCGACCTTAAAAATTATGTCATCCATTATAGAAATTTGAAACAGTATTTGAAAACCCAATTGGTTTTAAATAAGACTCATCGAAGCTTATCATTCAGGCAAACTCCTTCGATGAAGATATATGTAGAGATTAATCCACCAAACTGCATGATGCACGAAATGAGTTTTAGAAAAACTTCTTCACGCTCGTGAACAATACCTTATTCGGAAAACCATACAAAACATGCGGAAGATGTGGGTCATCAGACTTTCAAAGTCATGGGGAAGCAGTTTCGGACTGGCCGCATTAATTGCAAAACCTGATTTCCTAAGGAGCATTGATTTTTTTTATAGAAATATTGTCGTCATTGGGCTTAGCAGACTAAATATGGTCTTCGACAAAAAAAATCGAATGGCGAATTTAGATGTTTCGAACCGCTTCTTTTCGAGACAGGGTGGATGGCTCACCCATAATTTATTATTATATGTAAAATTTTACTTTACTCTGTCTCAGACTGATGACAAAGACGACGCTTAGGAAGATGATGATAATGATGTCCTCAAAGTTCACGTGGTGTTCTCCTACTGTGGCTGATCAAGAGGAAGAGGGTGATAGACCACAGTTTCTCCACAGGTTCTGTAACAACGAAAAAGAAAAAAAAATATATAGATAATCAGTAATATTATTAATAGCAAAATATATACCCAACCAAAGAAAAAAATTAAATATGCATGAGTTATCATTATATAAAGAGTACTTCAATCGTTCAGGAAACTGACCATTCCTAATGAAAAATTACAAATATGGTTAAATACAGAACTAACATGTGCAGCACAGTACATTAATATTCTGCTAGGCACTCCATCATAACCATGAGAGTCCTTAGTCTTCAGTGATTTAATTCTTGACTCAATCTCATCCATGTCTGTATCACAGAGGAGTATTTCACACATCAATCTCGGAAAGGCATTTGCCAAGAAAGTTATATGATTCCCTGTAGAAACTAAATTTTTGTTTAATTCACCAGAAATTCTCAGAAAATGATTCTTAAATACTGTACATATATCTGATTTATCAGTAACAAAATTATTTTTACTACGAACTGACTTTATATCGTCGACCTTGTGCTGTTGACCAGAGACTTCCTTCACAACTCACCATATGGTTTTAATTTTATCCTGTGAATTAGCTATTCTATTTGCATACCACATTCTCTTTGCCTTCCTAATAACCTTTTAAGCACCTTGCAGTACTGTTTGTAATTGGCTACTGTAGCTTGATTGTGACTACTCCTAATATTTTGATATAATTCCCTGTTTGTTCTGCATGATGTCCTTATCCCACTAGTCAGCCAACCAAGCTGCCTTTTATTGCTAGTACCCCATTTAGAACTTTGTAATGGAAAGCAACTCTCAGAAGGCATGAGAAATGTGTTATGGAAAGCATTATATTTATCATTTGTTTTACCGCCACTATAAACATCCTGCCACTCTTGTTCCTTAGCAAGTTTTAAAAAACTCTCTATTGCCGTTGGATTAACTTCCCTTCATAGTTTGTAATTATATGTGACATTTGTTTGACCACAAAAGCATTTTAGCGTTGAAATTTGTACTTCATGGTCTGAAAGGTTACTCTTTTACTAACAGAATGTCCATCTAGTAATGAAGGATTAATAGAAATTGTCTATGGCTGTGCTACTCTTCCCCTGCAACCTGGTTGGAAAAAAAACAGTCTGCATCAGATCATATGAATTTAGGATATCTACCAACATCCTTTTCTTTTTTGCTCCATCATATACAAAATTTATATTGAATTCACCACATATAAGAAATTTTTGGTACTTCCTACAAAGTGAATCAACAACCCTCTCTAGCTTGAGCAGAAATGCTCTGAATTCAGAGTTAGGGGACCTAAAACAACAACAATTCGAAGTTTAGTTTCACGAAAGTCAACTGCCCGTGCACAACATTCAAATATCTGTTCAGTGCAGGGCTTTGATACGTCTATGGACTTATATGGAATAATGTTTTTTATGTACAGCCAGCCAATATTTATCCTGGTAAAGGAAGTCTCTGAATTGCTAAATTACTTAAGTGGTGCTCCGACATACCAATAATCTTAGAGCCGACATCTACAAGCAGTTCATTAACTTTATCTCTTACCTGCTAATTCCTTCTCTACTTGGAAACTTGACGTCCTCTGAAAGTGAGCCCTTAGTTTTAGGGACTTCCTTTAAACAGGTATACCTGTTCAATTTTAAAAAGGTACAGCTCTGACAACAACTACTACAGGAATTTTTCTATGAGTGATCTAACCACGCCCCGCAGTGTGGCCGCGTGGTTAGAGGCGCCAAGTCACTGACTGCGCGGCCCCTCCCGCCGGAGGACTGAGTTCTCTCTCGGGGATGGGTGTGTGTGTGTGTGTATGTTCTTAGCATAAGTAAGTTTAAGCAGTGCGTAAGTCCAGTGACCGATGACCTCAGTAGTTCGGTCCCTTAGAAATTCACACACATTTGAACATTTAATCCCACCATTACCCACTACATTGTCACCTATAAGCTTTGCCAGCCTCCCCTACCCATACCTGTTGAGGTGCAGGCCATGCCTAATGAAACCCGATCTACTGATAGGCCCCACGGCACCACTGAAATGAGACCCATGCCCTGTGCCATTAGCGCCCTCCCCCTTCCCATGTTAACGCACCTAACAGCTGCATTAAGATGAGGCCGATCATGACGCTGACACAGTTGCACGAAATGCACATTAGTGCCACCAGATAGAGTAGCTATCTTTACCAGGTCATATTCCCCATCTCTATCAAGATTGTTCCCTGCTCCACCCACTATCACTACCTGATCCTCCATAAAATTCCTACTAACTCCCCTATGCTGTCAATCACCGGAGCCAACCCTGCACTAGGCTTCACAATGATCACTCCCCAACTCTTCCTGAAACTGCTGGCCCACACTTCTACCGTGCGAACTACGTAGCAGCAGAGCCTTCTTCTTTGTGTTAGATTTTGCAATTGACCTATGCCACCTAACTGCTGATACTGTAATACTCAACGCAGTTAAAACACTGAATGAAAATTTTACTGAAACATTTCACTAGAAACGATAAGATACGTCAGCTTAAAACTAAAGCAACAAGTTTACTAAACGACTTCAACGCACAGCGAGCGAACGTTACCAAAAGTTCATTAAATCATTATTTCGTCATGAACAGCACGAAATACCGCTGAAAACTATTAAATTTAGTAACTGTACAACAGAACTAAAATAACATTGTCAGTATTTAGCTTTATAACCGCTACAGGCCTCCACGCTGCCCTCCAATAATAAATTGGTGATCCCTTGATGCATCAAGGGATCACCACTTTAGTATTGGAGAGCAGCGTGGAGCGTAAAAATGCTAGAGGGAGACCAAGAGATAAATGCACAAAGCAAATTCAGAAGGATGTAGGTTGCAGTAGGTACTGGGAGATGAAGAAGCTTGCATAGGATAGAGTAGCAGGGAGCTTCATCAAACCAGTCTCTGGTCTGAAGACCACAACAACAACAACCGCTACAGTTGCAACTACACATTACTGAGGCGTGAGGCTTGGACAAACGACGGAGGCTCACTCTCGGATAACAAACTACTCGAGTTAACAACACAGGAAGAATGACTGAGATTAATGAAAATCCACTATTAAGTTACATTTACATAAAATATTAACGCAAATAAACTTTGGAATAAGTAACTGAAGACTAAAGCTTTATAAAATATTGACGAGAAACTTCAACAGCAGTCCAGCACACTTGACGTCACACGTTGCCGTAATTGTTCTGTTTGTTGATCCGTAGTATTTTGAGGGTGCAGGTGCAGGAACTCCAGTTCATCAACCGGTATTTCGACCATCTTAGGAAATATCGGCTGAAGAAACGGAAACTCTGTGGCTGCACACCCGCAATTTGAAACATTACTCAATGCAAAATGCACAGCGAAATCGTGAATCAGGTTATGTTTATTGTATACAAATGCAGATATGGTCCTTTTTTCGAAGTCAAGGTAGAATACGTTTACAGAAACACGTCTGTTAATTCTTTGAAAAAGAAATTTACGATTTCTTGGCTTGGTGCCTAACCGAAACGGATAAATTATAATATTTATGTCATCTGCAAAAAGTACCAGCTCTGCTTGACACATGTTATGAGGAGCTCTAGCGGGGGTTCGCGTATGTAAGAAACAGTACTAGACCCCAAACTGAACGCTGAATGATTCACCACCTCATTTCCAATGTTGCTATTGATTCAAACAGTTGTTTGTAACGCCATTATTGTGATAAAAAGAAACATTTATAGAAGTGTGTGACAATCCACATAATTGTCTTTCCTCGTAGGCTGCTCGTGACGTCACCGCAGAATTCGGTGCCGCCACGTATCACGGATTCGCGGAGCCATGTTCAGGCCCACTACCGCCAGCCGGTCGAGCTGCCGTGCGCTGCACAGGGCTTCCCGCTGCCTTCCTACATGTGAGTACAGCGCCACCTGCATAGCACCTCTCTAGGAAGCTCCTTATCTGTTCTACTATCGAGATTGGGAACTATCACGTACACCTCGTAGACATTATTGCGTGGAACAGTTGAGTTGCTGCGACACAGGCGTACACTTCTGAATAAATTGTAAATGCATAGAATGGTGAGTGCTTTCGTTGTAATCTCCAAAGAACTGTATTTCGGAATCTGAGAAGGATGTAAACGCTATCACATTTCCGCTGCTCTATACCGACCCTCTGTGGTTACATCGTGACTAGTTTCGACCTTTAGTCAATTTCAAGCAGCACCCGGATACAAAACCAAAGTTGCAACATACAACATGTCTTAAGTGTTACAGTAAATAAGTTATACCGAACTTTATAGAAATGCTGCAAGTGACCACCAATGTGGTCGGGGTTTAGTAATTTTTTTTTAAACGATTAGATTGCCAGAAAGTGCCGAATAGCATTTTTCTGAACGGTTTTATAATGGCCTACCTCTGTAAAACCATGGTTCGTATCTGGGCAGTGCTTCCAAATGATTCACAGTACTAACAGGTCGAAAAGTAAATGCACTGAGTGAGGTGGCACAGCGCTAAGACAATTGACTCGCTTTCAGCAGGACAGTGCTCCAAATCGCCATCCAACTTGAGGTTTAAATGATTTCATTATTTCACTTAAGCTAAATGCCGGAATGGTTCCTTTGAAAAGGACGCCATTGATTTCCCTCACCAGTCCCAGCTTTTGCTCAGTCCGTCTTGACTTCATCGTCGACCGACCATTAAATTCAAATCTTCGTTCCTTCCTTCCTTCGCGATATCGTTCACCCTCGTGTGGATAATCGTTATATCTTCCACACCCCAGAAGGCTGACAGAGACACTTCTCAAATATTCAAGATCACTTAATTCAGTTTTCACAAAAGTTGAAGATAATTTGGGTGTAGTTTAGTAACAAAAGCTAAATGAAGTCAAACTGACGCCTGACACCAAAAGAAAGATACAGTGTTAGCAACCTGTGTGTAGTCCTTTCTTATTGGGTGGCTGGAGTTAGTTAAGTGGATACTTTAATTAAAAAATTACTTACGCCCTGTAAAAATGTATACAAGTAAATCATCAGCAGATCAATCATTAATGGATGAATTTCACGACTAAATCAACCAATGATCACATTGAATTCAGTTCATTACTCGTAAGTAATCAAATTACATAAGGAACGAATTTAACAGTAACTGAAATCAATAAACTAAATCCTTGGCAAACTTGGACAAGGAATAGGGAATGGTATTTCTAATTTAATGGGTATCTGAGCAAAACATTATTTTTGGAGGTTGTAACATGATTGCCATAGATTAGTGCATAGAGATAGGAAATACAATGGAAGGATGTGAATGTGCCGCGTGTGCATCTACTGCCGAAGTCGAAAGCATATTGAAGGTCTAACTGCAAATAAAACATCGAAAAGAAGACTTGAATCACTGAACATCATTATGAAAACTCGCTCTAGCCCTACAGTTCGCTTCACTGTTGCGGCTGGATCTCATCATACTTAAAATCAGCAAGTGGCAGCTGAAGTGTGAAAAATCTGCCATTGGCTCAAGAACAACAACTCGTCTTTTCGTGAATCCAAGTTCAACTCAGCTAGATGAGAACCTCTCGTCCAAGATGAGGAGAAGTTTCGAAGGCGGGTTCTGGAAGTGAAGCCTACAAGGGCCTCAAGCGCAGCCCTTGTCCTCAGTGGTGTTCACCCTACTACCACAGTATTTTCTCATTTAGCTACGCATGCAGTTTAACACAGTAAATGAAAACCTAAGTAGTAGCGTGTTGGCAATCGCTACTGCTAATTCACATTTCATTATTTAGTGAAGATTAATTTATTCCTATTTAATGTGACTTTCTCTTATCGGTTTTACATTACATACAGGACGGCTTGGTTAAAACAGTAACGTAACATTACATGTTCCTGCTCTTTATAAGTTTATGCAGATGCAGCTGCACTTAAAACTTGTTATAGAGTAATTGCATCAAAGAAATTTGTGCTAGCATGGCATTGCGGTTGTGTGCTCATCTTTGGCACTAATTATTTGGTGAAGGATAGGATTTTTCCAAGCGTACATGTCATCACTTTTTATATTCCTTGCTATTCGAATAAAGTATCATACACACAATCTTTTTCTTGCTGGTGTAAAAGGATAGCTTCATTTTCTGCATCATGATGGAATTGCTCGTCATAAAGTTCCAGCGCGCCACTGTTTTTTAATATTCTCCTTTACTCTCACGCAGTGACTACTTCCAGTTCATCCCGCCAATTCAGTGATAGAGGACGAGATTACTATAGACACTCTGCCAAGTGCTTACGCGATATCATGGTAAACGACATGCAGAAATACATGGGATAATCAATGAATGACCCGTAATTATTTTTATATCCGTTAATATACAGGGTGACTGCAAAGTATGTTATTCATTAGCAATTACATTAATTCATGGAATAATGTAGATAGAGAGCCCAACAGATGGCGCTAGACAGCAACACGTCAGTGAGACCGCATGAGAATCATGTATAAAATGAGATGCAGTGAGAGAAGGAGTCAGATGTGGCAGCATTGGCGACATTTCGACTTTAACACAAAAGGCACTGTTAGTGAAGCATTACTAACAGGGCATTCGAATTGGTAAAGGTCCTATTATAAGTGTCAATGTGAAGAAAATGATCATGAAGTTGGAAGCCACTGGTGGCGGCCAGACACAGGTGCTTATTGTGCTATGACAGATCTGGAAGAGATGGAGACTTCAGCGGGTTCATGTCCGCATGGTGAAGACACCGCTCATGAAGTCGCACGTCGCACTGGCTTTCAATGCTCTACTATTTGGAGAACACTAAGGAATGCCATACAATGCTATCCGTACAAAATTCAGTGTAATCGTGAACTGTTACCCACTGATTTTGTGACACGAAAAGTATTTTCGGTGTGGGCTCTTCTACAAATGGAGGAAGATGACTACGGTTGTCTAACAACTCTGATATAGCTTTCAACAGTAATGAGCTGAGCTTACTAAATAAAGGGCTGAAACACAACATTGCTCCCATACTAAATAAGGAGAATATCAAACATTTAATTATTAGCACCAAAATACCCTGTGCCACAGCCCAACTATCCTTGGCCAACTAAGCAATAATACACAGATCGCCATAGCACATTAAGCAAATCAAATTATAAAGAAAAATCTTATAGAAAATAAAATTTCAGTATCAGCCCACGGTGAACAGATAACACAAATATCAATTTAAAGTTTACTAGTCATGAAGCCCTAGTAATAAAGGCAGATAAAAGTAACACTGTGGTTATCACACACTAAAGACATATAATAACAAAACACATTAATTTTTTGAATCTAACAATATAATTAAACTGCAGATAGACACCGCCAAAAGTCTCAAGATAAGCTGAAAATACTACTTAAAAATTGCAATTTTCTAGTGACCAGTAAAGAAGCTCAGTACTGTGTTCTAATGAATCCATAGGCCCCTATGTTAAGGCCTCAGCCTAAGATTCATAAAAGTGGTTGTTCCAGAAATCCAAATGTAAACCCAAATAAACAGTCCAGGATACAAATTACCAGAAACCTTGTTGATAACTGAAGAAAAATTACACCTTTGAAAATAGTTTTTCCATTAACAACAGTTTTGAGTTAATCAACAGCACTAAAGATCTAATAGAGCCAGGCACAGAAACATTTGCCTGTTTTGTCACAGTAAACCTCTACACCAATATCCCATGGAAAGACAATCTCACCCATAAAACAAAACACTCTAATGAAATACAAAAGCTAAGCCATGCAGAAATTTGTGCACGCATGATGTTGCTTGATTTAGTCCTTTCACGTAACTTTTTTTCCATTCAATGGCAAATTTTACATGCATAGCATTGGTCTGGTAATGGGTGGCACCCTTGCAGGCTAGGTTGCTGACATATTTGTAAATAACTGGGAACAAGAATTTTTCTTAGCACACCCACAATTTACTGACAATATCGAGTATTATAAAAGATATGTGGATTCCACAATAATACTTCTCAATTGTCCAGAAGAAGAACTAAATAACCTAGCAGAAGGAATGAATAAGATGCACCCAAATATCAGATTCACAGTTGAACACCAGACCACTGAAGGAATTAATTTCCTTGACATGACTATCTCCACTCACAATAACAAACATATCTTCCAGATATACAGAAAACCCACAACCAGTGATGTTGCCATTATAAACACCTCATGTCAACTGAATAAACATATAACTGCTTTCTTCAGGTCATCTGCAAACCATATGCTCTGCACCCCTATCAGTGAATAAGATGCATCTAAAGAAATCAACATACTTCTATACATCGCCCAAAATAATGGTTATAATGCCTCTTCGATAAACAACCTAGTTGAAAAACTCCAAAGTAAACTTAAGCAATCACTATCACCACTAGAAGCTAAGAAACAAATACGAAAATTTGTCTGTCATCCACTCCTTAGCAACGTGTCATGTGAACTTGCACAGCTTTTCAGATCGCACAACATAAAAATATCCTTCCTGTTAATGAATTACAAAACAAAATTGTTCACAATGATAAATCTACTGGAGGTTGGCATAACGATCCTGGCATATACTAACTGTGCCCACTCACAAAACAAAAACTTTTGCAAACTCCTTCTCAGTTGCCGCTGTCCGCCTCTGGAACAAACTGCCCCTTACCTTGAGGAAAATTCAATCTACTGTTGCTTTTAAGAAGAAGTTGAAGCATTTCCTACTATCATCCGCATAAAATTCTCCACAAAATTAATGTGCAAGGCCAATCCTCTCATCTGTCAAATAGCAAAGCTAGCGACTCCTATCTTGCTCCTGAGATGCCTTCCACTTCATCTATCTCTATTAGCCACACAGTCTTCTTTTCCTTTATAATTTCCTTAATCATGTTTCATCATGTCTCTCTATTCTTCTCCTCCCTTCACCGTGAGTCTCCCTCATACTCCCTGCTGCCAGCAATCCTACCTAAAATCTTTCTCTTCAATGATGTATTTTTCGAGGTGTACCTTTCTAATTGTTTATCTCACTTTTTGTATTAGATGTAGTTTAACATGCCTACTAAAACATATGACTGTAAAATAAGTAGAATGCCTGGTTAGATGTAAGAGAGGGCCTGATGGCCCTAATCTTGCCAGGTTAAATAAATAAATAAATAAATAAATAAAAATAAAATAAATAAAAACTCACATGCTCCTTTCTTGCTTCTCCATAGGTCAAAGTGGCAGAAACGTTGCAACCTATTACAAGGAACATCTGGACACCCTTAGACTCAAAGACTTCATCAAGTCTAGTTTTGCATCACATATTGCTCATCATGAACACACTGTTGGTGATATCAATGACAATCTTTCAGTACTACACATTGCTGGAAAAGGAATATGGACGGACCTCCTTGAACAATTAGAGATTTACTGTCACAGACTAAAATCTCCTCAGAATATCCTAAAGGAACAAAATGAATCAACACAAAACTTTTTCTGCCAGAATTTCCAGGACATCCAGGCACCAAAAAAACATAAATGGCAATAATAACACTTACTCATCTTCCTGCATAAATTATGTTCTCCCTGCCATGTATCAACTATGGCACTCTGCAATTTATAAAAAATTTTGATTACATAGTAAATATCCACTATATTTGTTTACCTTTGTATTACTGTTAACCCAAAATAATAAACATGTTGCCAATCTAAAAACACTCCTGCAGCTAGCAAAATTTACTAAAATGTAATAACTGTACTAGCAACATTTGTACTGTATTACAATTTTCTAATTCCAAAGACCACGATGTAGTAAAATGTAATATATGTGGTATCCATATTCACTGTAAAAACATCCAGTGTTTACTTTATTTGAATCGGTGTAAAACCAAATGCAGCTGAATGCTGTGTATATTTGATTACATAGGTTAACAATGTACATCATAGGAAGAGATTTGGTATGGATACCACAAGACATTGCACTGCAGTTACCTTAAACATAAGAAACTTAAGGTTTCGTAAACGTTTCGTCTCCGATTACTAAATTTCTATCGTTTCCTCCAGCAGCATCAGCACTGCATCTATTACACTTGGCCCACAGCATAAGTTTCTTGTAACAGTTCCATCTGATGAAGAGCCTACAGTAGCTTGAAAACATGTTTATAGTTGAATAAATCGTATCAGAAAATTAAAAAAGCCACTGGTTGCATGTTTGTTAGCAGATAAATAGCCTATTTAGCTCACAGTCGCAGTCGGTCATCCACAATGGGTATACTGAAGATACGTTATGATATTTACCAGTTTCTGAGATTATAGTATTTATACATGGAGGGGAACGTTAACAAGAAAAATAAATATATACCTTATTCTTACATATTGGTGTTCACAAGTCTGTTTAGTATTTATAGCACAGCTATAATTATTGCCTTCCAACATGTCATCTGCAGTTCATAACAGTTTAACAATGTTTTGTTACATAATTTCTCAAATATTAGCCCTAATGTGATACCAATTTTTATTAGCACTACTATCGTTTGTTATGTTACTTGGTCTTCTAATAATTCCTTTTAGAGGTGAGAATAGAGTTCCATTGCATAATGTTGTGTATTCATCTTTCTTTTTTTCCCTTCCACTAGTTTTCTTCTGTTATAAATAAATGTGGAGAGCCATTGCTGCGTTTTAGAATTTGTAGGTCTGTGTTTGTGTCTGCTGGTCTGTGTTTCTTGTCAATGAAATGATCTTCAAATTTGGAATGACTGCTGTTACTCCTGAGTATTCTTCTGCTTTAATGAATCTGATGTTAAAATTTCTACTTCTTTGTCCAACGTAAGTTGAGTTGCTGTCTTGATACATGAGATGGTAGATCCTAGGTATGTTGTGTTAGTCTATGTTAGTGTTAGTTGCCCTGAGCTTTTTTTGTACACATGTCTCTGTTCGGTAGGCAATTTTCAGTCTGTGTTTTCTGTATATATTGCATATTCTGTAAGCAGCTTAGTTGTAGTGAATGAGTGTGTGCCATTTGTTTGTTTTTGTGGATATTTCTTTTCCAGATGCGTTGCGCGTGTTTGTGTTGTGTGTGTTTATGTTCTGTGAGCCTGTGTGTTAATCTGTTGGCTACTGTGTGACGGGTGAATTTTTTTAATGTTTTGGTTTAGTTTAACTACACCCCCGGAAATTGAAATAAGAACACCGTGAATTCATTGTCCCAGGAAGGGGAAACTTTATTGACACATTCCTGGGGTCAGATACATCACATGATCACACTGACAGAACCACAGGCACATAGACACAGGCAACAGAGCATGCACAATGTCGGCACTAGTACAGTGTATATCCACCTTTCGCAGCAATGCAGGCTGCTATTCTCCCATGGAGACGATCGTAGAGATGCTGGATGTAGTCCTGTGGAACGGCTTGCCATGCAATTTCCACCTGGCGCCTCAGTTGGACCAGCGCTCGGGCTGGACGTGCAGACCGCGTGAGACGACGCTTCATCCAGTCCCAAACATGTTCAATATGGGACAGATCCGGAGATCTTGCTGGCCAGGGTAGTTAACTTACACCTTCTAGAGCACGTTGGGTGCCACGGGATACATACGGACGTGCATTGTCCTGTTGGAACAGCAAGTTCCCTTGCCGGTCTAGGAATGGTAGAACGATGGGTTCGATGACGGTTTGGATGTACCGTGCACTATTCAGTGTCCCCTCGACGATCACCAGAGGTGTACGGCCAGTGTAGGAGATCGCTCCCCACACCATGATGCCCGGTGTTGGCCCTGTGTGCCTCGGTCGTATGCAGTCCTGATTGTGGCGCTCACCTGCATGGCGCCAAACACGCACACGACCATCATTGGCACCAAGGCAGAAGCGACTCTCATCGCTGAAGACGACACGTCTCCATTCGTCCCTCCATTCACGCCTGTCGCGACACCACTGGAGGCGGGCTGAACGATGTTGGGGCGTGAGCGGAAGACGGCCTAACGGTGTGCGGGACCGTAGCCCAGCTTCATGGATACGGTTGCGAATGGTTCTCGCCGATACCCCAGGAGCAACAGTGTCCCTAATTTGCTGGGAAGTGGCGGTGCGGTCCCCTACGGCACTGCGTAGGATCCTACGGTCTTGGCGTGCATCCGTGCGTCGCTGCGGTCCGGTCCCAGGTCGACGGGCGCGTACACCTTCCGCCGACCACTGGCGACAACATCGATGTACTGTGGAGACCTCACGCCCCACGTGTTGAGCAATTCGGCGGTACGTCCACGCGGCCTCCCGCATGCCCACTATACGCCCTCGCTCAAAGTCCGTCAACTGCACATACGGTTCACGTCCACGCTGTCGCGGCATGCTACCAGTGTTAAAGACTACGATGGAGCTCCGTATGCCACGGCAAACTGGCTGACACTGACGACGGCGGTGCACAAATGCTGCGCAGCTAGCGCCATTCGACGGCCAACACCGCGGTTCCTGGTGTGTCCGCTGTGCCGTGCGTGTGATCATTGCTTGTACAGCCCTCTCGCAGTGTGCGGAGCAAGTATGGTGGATCTGACACACCGGTGTCAATGTGTTCTTTTTTCCATTTCCAGGAGTGTATAATGTTTGTTTTGTATCTATTTTCAACTGCTACTTGTTTGATTATTTGTATCTCGTTTCTGTAGTTCTCGTCATTGAAGGAAGTTTTATTCAACCTGTGCACCTTATGGGTAGTGGAATGGCTTGACTGTTGATGTATGTTGGTGCTGGAGTTTGTGGGTTTTCCGAACATGGAAAATTTGTGTTGGTTAGTGTGTCTGTATCCTGTGATGTCTAAGAAACTTAGCTTTTTGTCTTTTTCTGATTCTAAGATGAATTTTATCCGTGGATAAGCTGTGTTTATATCGTTGTGGAATTTTTGTAAAGTGACGTATTTCGTCTAAGGGCACGTGGTGTCATGTACATAATGATATCAGTAAGAGGTTTATTCAAAAGAAACCTGGTCAGAGCATCTACCTTTGCCTTACACGCAAGGTGGTACCATGTAACTGAGGAGATGGTGGCGCCATGTATTGGTGGAGAGACTGAGCTGGTCAGTGCATCTACCTTTGCCTTACATGTAAGGTGGCACTACGTAACTGCGGATATGGTAGTGCCATCTATTGGTAGAGAGAATGATGCGTGCACAAAGTTTGATGTTGCATAGGGGCAGTGAGGTTTCACGCCGAAGAGAAGGTGGTCACACAAGTTATACTCCACTACCCAACATGCAGCTGAGTAAGCAGGAACAACGAGGAGTGATTCGATTTTGGGCGGCGGAGGGAGGTGGGGGCGGTGAAATATATCGATGGATGAAGGATGTCCGACTCCTTCAAATGTTGTCGAATGGTGCAAACGATTTCTTGAGGGGCGCGAGTCACTGGAAGACGATGCTCGCCCTGGACAATCTCATCGTGTCATCACACTGGAAATGGTTGCGGAAGTGAATGATTTAGTCTCGCTAAAGGTAAAGCATCATTTAGCTAAAAAAGCTATTCGCGGACATCGATTCACAATGGACGACGAAGGGTGTGACTGGGTCCAGGCCTGGATCCGACAGCAGCCTACTAGCTTCTTCAAGGATGGAATCTACTGCCTACTGTCGCAATGGGATAAATGTATCAACAGTTTTGGAGACTATTTTTGAGTATGTGTACTGTATAATAGTAAATTTGTTACCGTTACTTTACACTAGTGACCAAGCTTCATCTGAATGCCCCTTATATATTATTCTGTATTGTTTGGGTTTCACTATTGTTTCAGATATTTCGTTTTCATTGTGATTTAAGATGATGTTGCCTATGATTCCACTGACTGCTGATCGAATGACCCATGTTAGAGTCCGTCCTGTAGTGAGTAGAAGTGGTTGTCAAATGTGAAATAGCTTTCTTCTGTGGTTTGTTTTAGAATTTTTGTTATTTTTTATGTAGGGTTCGGGATTGTTTGTTTGTTGTTCTAATATTGTTTGATAGCGTTGATGGTTTCTGTGGTGGGGATGTTGGTGTACATCGATGTGATATCAAATTATGTGAGTTTGGCTGCTGTTGCTATGTTGATGTGCTTGATTTTTTCTGTAAGCCCTTCAGTCTTTCGTATTCTTCTGTTGTATTGTTCAACAGATAATAAATGAAACCTATTAAAGATGGAGGAACTTTTCCAAACAATGTATTGACAGTAAAACAAGATAAGTTGTTTTTGCAGAAGGCAGAAACACATTTCCTTGTTACGTGTGTTGAGCATTTCTTACAAAGAACATCATCTTTGTTAAAAATATATTGTTATGCTAATTATTGCTGGTTTATCACATAAAACTCCATTTCTTGGTGATTTTAAGCAATTTCTTACTTTCGGTGAAACCTCATGTCATTTCAGGCATGCGCGCCAATTTTTATTTCGCTTCCTGCATTATACCGTGAAGTATTGAATTTTCAAATGTTAACTGTGTGTCGGGACACTAGATTCAGGGGAACGTTCTTTTAGTTGCTTTAAATAGCCAAGTGGGAGCATTTAAATATCTTCGAAATACGATAACTGAAGACGTGTGCCATCATCAGGTGGGAACTAGCATTGGTGCAGCGAAGGAGGCATTCATCAGAAAGAGGAAGTTATTACGTAACAAACAGGATAAAAGTCTGAGGAAAAGACTTGACAACGATTTACCTGAAGTGTGGCACTCTGTGGGGCAGAAACACAGACGTTGACACGAGATGACGAAGAAAAAAAGAAATACTAGAAGCATTTGAGATGTGGAATGGAGAGGATATGCTGAATGGAAAGAGTGTTGGAAAGTGTTCGTGAGAGGAGAGACTGCTGCAGGTTATAAAAAAGGAAGAAGAACTAGGTGGAAAATTCGTTGAGATGGGAGTGCTTGCTAACAGGATATTTAGAAGGTCTAGTTTGAGGGAGAGGATATAAGACGATATGCGACATAAAGGGAAGCGGAAATTACGCGAACTTTAAGAGGACGGCAGGAGACAGGAGAGCGTGGAGAGTTACCATGTGAAAACCTGTCTCTGGCAGAACACTGGCAATAATTTTGATGACATGTCCTAAGTTTCGAACTGTTCCAATCGATAGGACAGCCGTAGTGAACCATCACAGTGGCATCTACGTTACACACTCGTTTCAAGAAACGTCGTATAACTGAGTAGGTGGTTGCTGAAAACTAAACCATGATTAACATCCATAAATGATTGTGAGCTACATATGTTAATCAAGCATTTGAAAGAAGTAGTTTTGGGTCATAGATAACGAGAGTTAAGGCACAAGGAATTGCAAGAATTGAACTTCATGATCAGCCACATTCTGGAAGTCCTGTCACAGCCACTGCTTCCGATGATGTGAATTGCGCAAATGCTACTTTTCGTCCAGACCGGTGCATCATAACTCAACTACTGGCACTAGAGTTGCCGATGATCATAGGAAGTATATGTGCAACAACTGAGATTGATGAATATTCGAAGGTGTGATAAAGATGTGTTCCAAGTATGTAACCTATAATCGATACCTGGTACACTTGGTCTTCCATCAGTTGGGGCCACTTCAGGACTCTCTGTGTGGGACAAATTTTGTAGACAGTGAGAATCTAATGCATACAGCAAAATGGAATGGCAGGATCTCGTATTTTTTAGTTCCAGGAAGACAGCAACACGTTGCGAATAGCTCCTGAAAATTTCGTTTCATGGCATTACCGCATAAAATTTTTGAAAAAAGGCTTCTAATAAGAAAAACAATGTAAAACATAAAAAATGAGGGTCAAAGATTTTTTTCTCATACTTCTGCTCATAATTTACCTGCCTCAAATTTAAAATCCTCCTTACTGATACTCATAATTCTCCAGATTTCTGTTCTCTCCTGTTCGTATCTGCCTGGCCTGTATTTGCAGGTAAGACACTGATCTGTTAGATTTCTTGACCCTGCTCTCGTCGATGATGTAAAATGGTTTTCTTTTAAACATACCAGGATCTATACCAACTGTCTTCAGCACTTCAATTCAGCCATTATTTCCGTTATTGTAACATAAAACTGCATCAAAGATACCAATTTTGAGTACTTCAAGTCCACAAAATGGCCTTTTTCAGCATCTAATCCAAATTGAATTACTGAGGCTTCCATTTGCATTTTGTGTCTTTCCATGAAGACACTTCCTCAATAAATCAGGGTTTCCAAGAAACCTGAATGTGGGCTTAATTACATTCATAACATGTTCTGGTAATGAGTGTTTACGTGAATGCGTCTCATTTCTGTTGTTGAACTCACACCAAACGTTTTTCTCACACAGATTGTGCATTGATATTTTTTCAGTGGATAGTTTGTGGAATAAAATGTCCACACAGCACACCTTATTCCCTCTAAATTATGTGTGCTTTTCGTGATAACTCTCCTATAAAATAACTGAAGAGAAACAGTTTCTTTCAGAGTAAGCCTGCCTTTTCCTCCTAGTGATTTTCCATCCTCAGGTACTTCACCTTTCTTCTTCTTCAGCAAGCGACGAAGCCTAGCACCAAGACACTTTTGGACGTGGCCAACACATTCCAACTTTTCTTTTGTTATGTTGTACGGATATTTATCTGTTACAGCTTTGAACGAAGAGGAATCTCCATCACCAAGGTATTTAGCATTACAACTGCAGCAGCCTCCAGGCCCCCACTTGAGCCACTAAATTTTTTAGAACATGCGACTGCATGCTTTTCTTGGCACAGTTTCTCACTGTCTTAGCTTTTGGATATTATCCTTGTTGCACACTGGTGGCAGTATTTAGACATAATTTCTACTTTTAAAACTTTACCTGAGTGAATACCAATAACAGATGCAACTCCATACAGAGATGTATGACCCCTTTCCATCCAGATCCCACCTGCAGACACACACAGGTCAGTAACATTTGTAGGAGTTTCACTGTCATAAATACACCCCTGGAAATGGAAAAAAGAACACATTGACACCGGTGTGTCAGACCCACCATACTTGCTCCGGACACTGCGAGAGGGCTGTACAAGCAATGATCACACGCACCACACGCACGGCACAGCGAACACACCAGGAACCGCGATGTTGGCCGTCGAATGGCGCTAGCTGCGCAGCATTTGTGCACCGTCGCCGTCAGTGTCAGCCAGTTTGCCGTGGCATACGGAGCTACATCGCAGTCTTTAACACTGGTAGCATGCCGCGACAGCGTGGACGTGAACCGTATGTGCAGTTGACGGACTTTGAGCGAGGGCGTATAGTGGGCATGCGGGAGGCCGGGTGGACGTACCGCCGAATTGCTCAACACGCAGGGCGTGAGGTCTCCACAGTACATCGATGATGTCGCCAGTGGTCGGCGGAAGGTGTACGCGCCCGTCGACCTGGGACCGGACCGCAGCGACGCACGGATGCACGCCAAGACCGTAGGATCCTACGCAGTGCCGTAGGGGACTGCACCGCCACTTCTCAGCAAATTAGGGACACTGTTGCTCCAGGGGTATCGGCGAGGACCATTCGCAACCTTCTCCATGAAGCTGGGCTACGGTCCCGCACACCGTTAGGCCGTCTTCCGCTCACGCCCCAACATCGTGCAGCCCGCCTCCAGTGGTGTCGTGACAGGCGTGAATGGAGGGACGAATGGAGACGTGTCGTCTTCAGCGATGAGAGTCGCTTCTGCCTTGGTGCCAATGATGGTCGTATGCATGTTTGGCGCCATGCAGGTGAGCGCCACAATCAGGACTGCATACGACCGAGGCACACAGGGTCAACACCTGGCATAATGGTGTGGGGAGCGATCTCCTACACTGGCCGTACACCTCTGGTGATCGTCGAGGGGACACTGAATAGTGCACGGTACATCCAAACCGTCATCGAACCCATCGTTCTAGCATTCCTAGATCGGCAAGGGAACTTGCTGTTACAACAGGACAATGCACGTCCGCATGTATCCCGTGCCACCCAACGTGCTCTAGAAGGTGTAGGTCAACTACCCTGGCCAGCGAGATCTCCGGATCTGTCCCCCATTGAGCATGTTTGGGACTGGATGAAGCGTTGTCTCACGCGCTCTGCACGTCCAGCACGAACTCTGGTCCAACTGAGGCGCCAGGTGGAAATGGCATGGCAAGCCGTTCCACAGGACTACATCCAGCATCTCTACGATCGTCTCCATGGGAGAATAGCAGCCTGCATTGCTGCGAAAGGTGGATACACACTGTACTAGTGCCGACATTGTGCATGCTCTGTTGCCTGTGTCTATGTGCCTGTGGTTCTGTCAGTGTGATCATGTGATGTATCTGACCCCAGGAATATGTCAATAAAGTTTCCCCTTCCTGGGACAATGAATTCACGGTGTTCTTATTTCAGTTTCCAGGATTGTACATTATGTGATCTATAGTATACGTACAACCCCCCCCCCCCCCCCACCCAAAAAAAACATACGTTTTTCATATTAGGTGCATTTTGCTGCCAGCTACTCCACATCCCACATCAGCGAACTCAGTAGTCATTAGACATCGTGAGAGAGCAGAATGGGGCGCTAAGCGGAACTCACGGACTACGAACGTAGTCAGCTTTGCGTGTCACTTGTGTCATACGTCTGTACGCGAGATTTCTACACTCCTAAACAAATGTAAGTCCACTGTTTGCGATGTGACAGTGAAGTGGAAAGGTGAAGAGACACGTACAGCGCAAAAACGTACAAGCCGACAACGTCTGTTGACTAACAGAGACTGCCGACAGTTGAAGAGGGTCGTAATGTGTAATAGGCAGACATCTATCCACACCATCACACAGATGATTGCAGACTGCTTCTGGATCCACTGCAAGTACTATGACTGTTAGGCGGGAGGTGAGAAAACTTGAATTTCATGGTCGAGCGGCTGCTCAGAAGCCACACATCACGCCGGTAAATGCCAAATGACGCCTCGCTTGGTATAAGGAGCGTAGACATTGGACGACTGAACAGTGTCAAAACGTTGTGTGGAGTGACGAATCACGGTACACAATGTGGCGATTCGGTGGGTATGGCGAATGCCCGGCGAAAGTCATCTGCCAGTGTGTGTAGTGCCAAAAGTAAAATTTGGAGGCGATGGTACTGTGGCGTGATGATGTGTTTCATGGATGGGGGTTGCACCCCTTGTTGTTTTGGGTGACACTATCACAGCACAGGCCTACACTGATGTTTTAAACATCTTCTTCCTTTCCATTGTGGAAGAGCTATTCGGGGATGGCGATTGCATCTTTCAACACCTGTTCATAATGTACGGCCTGTGGCGGACAGAATACACGATAATAACATCCCTGTAATGGACTGGCCTACTCATCGCCTTCACCTGAATCCTATAGAAAACCTTTGGGATGTTTTGGAACGCCGACTTCCTGCCAGGCCTCACTGACCGACATCTATACCTCTCCTCAGTGCAGCACTCTGTGAAGAATGGGCTACCATTCCCCAAGACGACTTCCAGAACCTGATTGAACGTTGCCTGCGATAGTGAAAGCTGTCATCAAGGCTAAGGGTAGGCCAACACCACATTGAATTCCCACATTACCGATGGAGGCCGCCACGAACTTGTAAGTCATTTTCAGCTAGGTGTCCAGATACTTTTGATTACATAGTGTATCTTACCCAGGATCCATTTTTGGATTATTTACACCAGTTCCTTGACTGCTTTCTTCATAGAAACTTTGGCAGTATCACATACAGCATCATACATTTCTTTATTTATTTTTTCAAACATTGCACAATGTGAAGTCATGTCCAGAAAACTACACAATAAATTACCTCCTTCCCTGTCCTGTTCAAGGCATTTCAGTGCATAATCTAACCTAAAGTTGCTTTCATAGGAAAATTCATAGCCACATAAATTACAATTTAATTTAAAATCACGAGCTATTCCCACTCTTATTTCTTCAACAACAATCACGTTTTCCGTATTTATACTGCTACCACATGAACATGAAAACCTTATAGCCTGCCAAGACGCTCTAAATCAATAAGTCTGAATCCAGTGGAAGCCACATCAGCATCATTTACGAACCTGTACAATTCTCCAGTCCCAAGTTTCAATGCGGAAGCTGAGAGCTTATGTTCTTCATTTCGAGCTGCATCCTCTTTTTTGTTGGTAAACCGATTTCCATGAAACCTCCGTTTCTTAAACAAAATTTTTGCACCACCCATTATGCATAAATATTGACTTCCACGTAAAGGTTTACGAATTCAACCTTCCTCCTACTAATACGTGTTAGTATTTTCAATCTAAATAAACCACATGCAAGAAAGTTTTTAGGTAAAGATATAGATGTCAGCAAGAGTTATAGATGTGAGCCAAAGATATCGAAATAAAATAGCCTTCACACTTACAAAAATTCCACGGAAGCAAGTATGTCCCCAAATTTTCAGAAGAGGTGGGAGTCGGTGCCAGTGATAAGTTAATGATTTTAACAATTTAAAGGCATTTCTAAAGCTGCTATCACTATAAAATTCACACACAACTTAGACTAAACTGTGTATATCAAGAAAATAATATTTTTTAAAGATCTATTTTTGGGACGAAAATCCATTACATCCCCTTAAAGACATATACTAAATATGTGTATTACATCTAAGTGCATTAGAGCGGTATTGAGATTTAAATTGTGTTCTGAGGGTGTAAGAGGTTCGAGGGGGTAGAAGTACAAGGGAAAGTAGATTGTCAGATTATGTGGTCATGCATTTACCTCCCTCAGAGATCTGCAAACTGAAGGTCGAGCAGGTGATTCCCCATTGTATATACCCACTACGTCACAAGAAACAACTAGAGTGTTTCACGAAGTTATGCAAGCACTACACGGCGCGCCTTATGAATCATTGGCGAAGCAGTATGCAGACATGCCCAGGGGTGTTTATTTTGCACAAAATGCGTTAAGACTACATGGAATGCTGATATGAGCTACTAATAACAGTAATGCAGGTAATGCATACGGACATAATCTACGTTTATCTCTGGACTCTAGACGAGAAATTGCTTCTTAGTCATCCTTTACAGTACCTGCACTGTTCTTCTGGAAGGCAAATTCCCCAATGTGGGGGTTACAGACAGACTATACCTACCCAGCATTTCCAGTCCATTTCTCTTATGTGAGTAGTCAAAATGACTTCAGTGACCTTGTGTTTATATAGTGAAGTTATTTTCAGTTTATTAAAAAAAATGGTGCAAATGGCTCTGAGCACTATGGAACTTAACATCTATGGTCATGAGTCCCCTAGAACTTAGAACTACTTAAACTTAACTAACCTAAGGACATCACACAACACCCAGCCATCACGAGGCAGAGAAAATCCCTCACCCCGCCGGGAATCGAACCTGGGAACCCGGTCAGTTTATTAAGTGGTTGCTTATTTGCATTGGTTAAACAAGCTATTATACCTTAACAACTGGAGACACCATCTGTCTACCACACTGACGACTCTTTTCCAAATGTAACACGTTGCCAACATAAATTCGACAATGTCGAGTTCGTTGTTTCCACTATCACTGTCTGAAATAGTTTTGACGTAATTGGGGGTATCAATTGCATCACCCCAGCATCAGCTCTCCCAAAATCTGAAGAAGGTGAGTGGCTTACGTTATCTCCATTTGGAACAGAGGTAGGTCATTTACGTGTCGTAGAACTTCAGATATTTCAACATAAGTCAAGCAATTAATTACAGGAGATTACTGTTCTAGTCTTCAACATGATCATTCACATGCCATCAGGCATATTCACGCCTATGTAGGAAGATATACTGCGGATGTGCGGTAAGTTGCTGCACTCAGTCCAGCCCACTCTATAAGTGCCATCTATTTCTGAATGGAAGATATTTATGCAGTCTACCAGTAACAGCAATTAAATGGTGAGAACTTTAAGGTCATTCAATAACTCACTGCCAGTTACTAAAACACAACTACATGGCTTTACAACATGCTGTCGACAACAGACAACAGCAAGGTGTCACATTTACCAAACAAATCCCTTTCCCAGAAGCACTACATATGTTACTGACAACATCACACATACAGACTAAAGACACAGAACGAATTTTACATAATACCTCACCTGACAACTGCAAGTACTCATTTAATACACTGAAATTAACTATATAAACGCTGTTTCAGCGGAGTTATTTCCAGGACACTCCCTCATAGCACTGTGCAAAAATCTGCGGGTACACGGTGTTTCCCCTAATCGATCCTCTGTGGTCTTCACTGACTGCGCTAAACTAAATAATGAAATGGAAAAGATCCACACGGCTGCAGTGGCATCGACAGCTGACCGCAGACTAGCAGTACAGCATGCGCGATGCCCCATTGAACTACACACAACTTTTCCCGCAGCGGTTCACTGGACAGAGATCCGTTGCATAAGTTAAGTGTTGGCAGTGAGGGTGGCTAGCAGCGGTCGACACGCTTTGTACTGTCGGTCTTTGTGTAAATTTGGCCTCATACGACCAGCCGCAAGTCTGACCGTGGCCGAGACCGCACTAGTGCGTTTTATTCCTTAGGGCAATAGCGCACTAGTGCGGCGACGACGAAAGGCTGGCCGTGGCCGCAGCTACTGCGACCAGGACTGCGGCTGGCCGGCACGGGTACATCCTACGTTGCAATCCCGCTCTACAAACGGAATGTTTGTTACTTTCTCTGTGAACTTCGTGAACATGAAGACAAATTCTTCAATTTCACTATAATGTCTATAAAAACTTTCGATGAAATATTAAAGAAAATTACTCACAGCATAAGAGGTGGTTACTGTGGTGAATTATTATTTTGTGAAAAAATAAGAAGAGGAAGATCTAGACTGCGTGGGAAAGGTTTTCTGGTAATATCCTGTCCCATCACAAGATAAGAATATAGATAGAGGCTGATGTGAGCAATATGTGGCTGATGATTATGACCGGTGAAAAGTGTACGCTGGATAATGTTCGTAGGAAGATGTGTTTAGCCGGCCGGAGTGGCCGTGCGATTCTAGGAGCTACAGTCTGGAACCGCGTGACCGCTACGGTCGCAGGTTCGAATCCTGCCTCGAGCATGAATGTGTGTGATGTCTCTAGGTTAGTTAGGTTTCAGTAGTCCTAAGTTCTAGGGGACTGATGACCACAGCAGTTAAGTCCCATAGTGCTCAGAGCCATTTGAACCATTTTTTTGAAGATGTGTTTAGACAGTTAGGATGTGGTTGAGCTTCTTCAGTAATTTCTTTTTACAGACAACTTCAGATGCTAAGGTATTTTTTCAAGTCGCTGACCATCTGTCATCATTTGTGTGTCTAGTTGCTGCCTGGCTTCTGCAGATTTTTGCAGAGCATCGATTAGTAGTCTTCCAATTTCGTCTTCTGCTTTCCTTTTTTTACCTAGCACCCTAGCCTGGTATGGTCTACTTGGAACTTCACATTCAGCTGTGGCCTGATTCTCAGGTGAGACGCTGCTATGTGTATGCGATGGTGAACTGTTAACATTCAGAAATGACAGGAGATTAAAATACAGGTATGGCGTCTTTCTCACAGCTGCGTCTTTCTCACCGGTTACTCACCGTTTTTCTCGACATTATCAATCATTAATGTTACGCCGTTTCTTCTGTAACGATATACCTGTAAAAATTAAATATTACCTTAGCTACCAATAATGATGATTCTTTGTAAAGGGAAGCTACAAGTAGTAATATGTTAGATGAGTTTCCGCACACCATATGTGGTAGGAACTGGTTGGACATACGTTAATTTTTAAGAAAATGATTGGAACAATTCTGTTTATTAGATTCTGTTAGAAAAATATTTGAATACATTTTGTTCAGAAATAGGTTGCATTAAAACTAATCTACCTCTCAAAAGTGTGAAATGATTTTCTAATTTCTCCCTTTCAGATATCTGGCAACTGGAAATTTGTTCGTTGATTTACATCATGCTTTCCGACTTGGAATAACAACAATCAGAGAAATTGTAAGAAGAGTATGTTCATCAATTAGGATTATCTTAAAAGATGGGTGTTTGTCAGAACCGAACAAAAACGACTGGCTGCAAATACCAAAAGATTTAGAAATTAAGGCCAATTTCCCAAACTGTCTTGGCGCCTTTGATGGAAAGCATGTGCGACTGGTGAAACCAGCAAACAGTGCATCAGTGTTCTTCAACTACAAGAAATATTTCTCTATTGTATTAATGGCTGTTTGTGGAGCAAACTATAAATTTGTCACTGTAGATGTGGGATCGTACTGTAAATGTGGTGACTCAACGGTATTTCAACAATCAGTGTTCTATAAGCGAATACTGTCTAATAACTTGAACATTCCGGAAGACAAACACATTTCGGACATAAACAAAACGCCAGTGCCTTATGTATTTGTTGTTGACGACGCATTGTCGCTGTCACGCAGAATTGTGTGTCCATATGTAGGTCTGCGACTTGATAGAAAAAAAAAAGGTATTCAAATATCGTCATTCTTGAGCAAGTCGCTTCGTAGATTGCACGTATGGGATAATGGTAAATAAGTGGAGGATCTTCCACAGACGCCTGAATGTGGACGTCGATTTCCCCATAGACGTTGTTAAGACATGTTGTGTTTTGCACAACTACGTATGAAAGAGTGATGGTGTTCAATATTTAGATATACTGTATGGATATCCTTCAGTTCATGAGTTCTATCCACAACGAATACGTAGACGTGAATCCAGTTCACACTACAGAAACGTTTTTGCCGATTACGTTGTACATGGTTGCGCTCTGCCATGGCAGTGCATTACATCCACGGCACTAAGAATTATATGTACAACTTGTGTTAATAAAGATAAATAAAAGTAATAGAACCTACACAGCGTATAGAGCGGCTAGCGGAAATGATAAAGACCGCCAGTCTTGCTTGCGAGATTGAGACAGAGCGCCGGCCGGGGTGGCCGAGCAGTTCTAGGCGCTACAGTCTGGAACCGCGCGACCGCTACGGTAGCAGGTTCGAATCCTGCCTCGGGCATGGATGTGTGTGATGTCCTTAGGTTAGTTAGTTTCAAGTACTTCTAAGTTCTAGTGGACTCATGACCGCAGAAGTTAAGTCCCATAGTGCTCAGAGCCATTTGAATCACTTTAGGCGGAGCTCACCATCTGCAGCATCGTCGACAGAACCGACTGTGGTGCTTTGGTACAGAGCCGAGTGGAGGGTTGGAATCAGAGGCTCAGTCGGTTCTGTGACCGTGTAGGATGGAAATTTCCTGACTTACAGTATCTGGTGGTGTGCTTCCGTGTTCCGCTTAAAAGGTCTGGAGTCCATTACACACAGGAAGTTGCTAGTGGGGTCTGTGAGGAAGGGACTGGGCGCTTTTTTAGGTTAGAAGGTCTCAGGAAACCTCAGAAAGGGCGTACATCTAAAAAGGCGGCAGGTAAAACACAGTAAGGTAGTTGTAGAAGCGGTCGGTATTGTAGTTGTAAATTGTCGTAGCTGTGTTGGGAAAGAACGAGAACTCCAAGCCCTAGTAGAAAGCACTGAAGTTCAAATAATTACAGGTATGGAATGCTGGCTAAAGCCGGAAATAAGTACATCCGAAATTTTTGCAAACGATCTAACAGTGTTCAGGAAATATAAATTACATACAATTGGTGGTGGAGTATTTATTACCCTCAGGAGTAGTTTACCTTGTAGTGAAATTGAATTTGATAGTCCCTACGAAATAGTATCGGTAGAAGTTATACTTGAAAATCGGTCTAAATTATTAATTGGATCGTTTTACCGACCCCCCGACTCAGAAGATATAGTTGCTCAACAGTTCAAATAAAACTTGAGCCTCATTTCAAATAGGTATCCCACTATTACAATTATGGTCGGTGGTGACTTCAGTCTACCCTCCATATGCTTCAAAAATTATACGTTCAAAGCCGGCAGCACGCATAAAACGTCATCAGAGATTGTACTGAGTGCTTTCTCAAAATTATTTTGAACAATTAGTTCAGGAGCCCATTCGAATCGTTAATGGTTGCTAAAGCATACTTGACCTTTTAGCAACAAATAATCCTGGACAAATACGGAGTATTATGACGAATACAGGAATTAGTGAACACAAGGCAGTTGCTGCTAGGCTGAAAGCCGTAACAACCACAACCATAAAAAAGAAACGCAAATTACATCAATTTAAAAAAGCTGATAAAAATGCTCTTAACGCCTTTTTGAGAGACATTCTCCACTCATTCCGATCTGATCACGAAAGAGTAGAAAAGATTTGGAACGATTTAAGAGAGATAGAATCAATGGCAGTTGAGAGATATATACCACATAAATTAATACGTGGTGGTACTGATCCCCCGTGGTACACAAAACGAGTCAGATCGCTGATACAGAAGCAACGAAAAAAGCATACCAAATTTAAAAGAACGCAAAATGACCAAGATTGGCAAAGTTTTGCAGACGTTCAAAATATAGTGCGTACTTCAATGCGCGATGCTTCTAATAATTTCCACAACGAATCTCTGTCTCGGAATCTGGCAGAGAATCCAAAGAGATTCTGGTCGTACATAAAGCACACCAGTGGCAAGACGCAATCAATATCTTCACTGCGCGATAACAGTGGTGAAGTTACTGACGACAGTGCCACTAAAACAGAGTTAATAAACACGGTTTTCCGAAACTCCTTCATCAAAGAAGATGAAGTAAATATTCCTGAATTCCACTCAATAACAACTGCGAAGATAAGAAACATAGAAGTAGATATACTCAGTGTAGCAAAGTAGCTTAAACCACTTACTAAAGGCAAGGCCTCCGGTAAATATTGTATACCAATCAGGTTCCTTTCAGAATATGCTGATGCGATAGCTCCATAACTAGGGAGGGTGCTGGCCAATTATGTTAGTGCGGGTTGCCTACATCAGGGGCAGGTATATACTCAGGAGCAGACCTATTGCTCTCCTTTGATTGACAGGTACTTAGCCCAGAATGAGATTTTCACTCTGCTGCGGAGTGTATGCTGATATGAAACTTCCTGGCAGATTAAAACTGTGTGCCAGACCGAGACTCGAACTCGGGACCTTTGCCTTTCCCGGGAAAGTGCTCTACCATCTGAGCTACCCGAGCATGACTCACCTCCTGTCCTCACAGCTTTATTTGTGCCAGTACCTCATCCTCTACCTTCCAAACTTTACAGAATGTCTCCTGCTGGCAGAACACTTGTCCACGAAAGGCAAAGGTCCCGAGTTCGAGTCTCGGTCCGGCACACAGTTTTAATCTGCCAGGAAGTATCAGGTACTTAACCTATTGTTCACCTTTGATTAACAGGCCCTTAGCCTGTTGTTCTGTTAAGGGGTTTTCCATGTCACTGCACTTAACCTATTGTCCTCCCTCCCTCCCCCTAACCCAACCTCATCTACACTGCTACAGGTACACTTTCAGATCAGAGTTATCGGAATACACCCCCTTCCACTCTTATCAATTTGATTGACTACTTAATTAAATTCATCAATTTACTAACCTATCTGGTGGGAAAGTGCCATACCCCCTGCCACGAAGTTCAAATTCCATCAGGAAAATGCAACTACTTCTAAACTAAGAAAACGATGGCAAGATAGTTCACATTGACTACGTAATTAAATTTATCAATTAATTAACCTCTCTGGTGGGAAAGTGCCATGCCCCCCTTGCCATGCCTCCATACCAGACGGGAAATTCAAATTTTCTCAGATTTTTGCGAAAGCCACACACCCATGGACTTGGAATGAAAAAGCTAAAGTCTCCACCACGATCCCCACCCGACCGCCACGTCCCCTTACCAACACATGTTGGCAGGCTAACGTGCAGTAACGTGTTCAAATGTGCACTAACATCTACTAATGTGCACAGTGCACGACGTCATCCAAGATGGCGGCGAGTAGATTTGGCAACAGCACATGACGTTATTCAAGGTGCCGGCCATGACGTCATTCAAGATGGTGGATTTTGGTGGTAAGACTGGATAATGGCAGGATATAGCTCACTGGGCCTACCTCCACTAACCTCGGTCACCCAGTCGCCACCTCTTCCTATGAACTGGCATCAAGTTTGAATTTTGGCAGTAAACAAAAGTAACTTGCGGTTTCGCTACCAACCTAACTTCAGTCACTGGAGCGCCACCTGCCCCTGAAAAATGGCGGGAAGTTAAAATTCCAACAGGACAATGCAACCTCTATTAACCTAAGTAAATGGTGGGAAGAAAGGGCACCTCCACTAACCTAATTCTTAGGAATTGGCGGGATAAAGACTCAGTTGATCGATCATTTGGAGGGAATTCGATTGCTCTGTGTGAAATATTGTTTAAGCAATTTAGACTATGTATGGAACATAGAGAAATGGTATATTTATTATTTATTTAAAAAATCAGTTTGTGGGTTTTTTTTATTGCTCTTTCTCTTTGTTCTCGGCTGTTTGGAAGCATGTAGATCTAGCAAGAAGTGGTTACATGGGGCAAACATGTTGCATAACCTAATGTTAGGCACTGTACCTTGGGGGGCCTTAACCTAATGTTTGAACCCTTGTCGGCACTTGACCTATTGTTCCGTTAACTGGTTTTTCATGTCACCCCCATTTCCTTAAACGATTGTACCGCCTTTGATACCAAATTAAGTAATTAGTTATGTCCTCCAACCATTTTACGGTACAGGTTTCGAATTTCACATACTTTTCAACGCCATTTCTGATGCATTCTCCTTTGTCACTCACCTCCTTAAACTATTGTACAGCGTTTTACATAAAAATTATGCAGTTTAACGTAGTGTTCTGCACATAACCTGCTGTTCTGCTCCATGTCACCCACTCACGCACTCCCTCCCATTACCTACTGTACCACTAGCATCACAATGATATAAAAAGTTTATACAAATTAATTAAATCTGTATTCTTCACATGTGTGGGGTAGTCTTTTTTAATTCACAGCATCCAGTTGGTTGGTGAAATCGATGGAATATAGTTTAAACAAAAGATTGCTAGTAAAAAACACATTGCGCCACTCGACGGCCAACGCCGACGCCGTCCCCGCTGCAGCCGCAGCCGCGAGCAACTGCCGGAGGCAAGCTAGCGCAAACCATCGCTCTCACACAGCTGCAGGTGAAAGTCGTATATACAGTTAGAATTCTTTGAGTGTTGTACTGACGCCACAGACCTTCAAGCCGCGCGCTCATATTTGTCCCATACGCGATGATGCACAGCTGTGGTATTTGGTATTGTCCAGCCCCGAGAGATACGTTCCAGTGCTTCCCAGAATAGCACAGGGTGCACTGTTCCTAGCGATCCTTTCGCCATTGTTTTCTACAGATGAGACTTTCAACGGTAAATTATTTTGCAGAGATAGTTAAATTGCTTTTAAACACCGCAATAGTTATCTACAGATCACCAAATACAAGACTCACAAGAATATTAAAAGCCAGGCACATATTTTCCAGTGTAATTACAATAAAATATTATGATTGCTGCTACAGTCTGACACGGATCGATGTACAGGTAATGTCTCCTCTTGACAGCTGTGGTTCTGAAACGAATCTCAGTATCTAAAATTGAACTCTCGAAAATTGAATGGTGTCCCAGAAATTCTTAACGTGCGCTTTTGTAGAAGTTTTCGTGATGTCTCGGCTTGTATGAACGGAAATTCTTGCCCTAACAGAACCTGTTTACGAAAATAACGCAGAATAACGTGGCAGCCAGTCCATCACGTGTTACCCTTCCTGCTGTCAACAAACGCAAACGTTCTCACCGCTAAAAGAATGTGCACACTCGCGAAAACACCGTTGATCATAAAAGTATTCTTTTTGTTTGGGAAGAGAGCACTCTAAGCACGGACAGGGAAATCGGAATAATTACGCTAACAGAATTCGAAGCACTGTCTTACACAAGAGAAGGAAATGGGTGCAATTTTTGGTGTCCTGCAGCTACAGGTCTGGAGATGTCCTAATGCCACAGTGGCGGATGAGTAACGGCATCCCTGCCAGGGATCGATGGTCTCCTTCAACTTGTTTTTGAACTCTTGCATTCTCATAACTTTCCGTACATACCTTATCTCTATCTTGTTCGAATCAGTTTTTCGACGCTCCTATGTCCCGGCACAAAGCCTGTCTTGTGAATGAATGTAGCATTATGATCGGCTATTATCGAATATACCCTGCTACAGAAGGAGAAGTTGCTGCAGGTCAATTTTTCCACTGTTCTGTCAGGATGCATCAGTCGCGTGATATAGCCTGCATAATACTCGTATACAGCCACGTGTACTGTATGTGGTTTCTACATCTACATCTACACTCTGGAAGCCACCTGACGGTGTGTGGAGGAGGGTACTTTGAGTACCTCTTTCGGTTCTCCCTTCTATTCCAATCTCGTATTGTTCGAGGAAAGAAAGATTGTCGGTATGTCTCTGTGTGGGCTCTAATCTCTCAGATTTTATCCTCATGGTCTTTTCGTGAGACATATGTAGATATACTGCTTGACTCCTCAGTGATGGTATGTTCTCGAAGCATCAGCAAAAGCCCGTACAGAGCTACTGAGCGCCTCCCATGCAGAGTCTTCCACTGGGGTTTATCTATCATCTCCGTAACGCTTTCGTGATCACTAAATGATCCTGTAACGACGCGTGCTGCTCTCCGTTGGATCTTCTCTATCTCTTCTATCAACCCTGTCTGGTACGGATCCCATACTGGTGAGGAATATTCAAGCAGTGCGCAAACAAATGTACTGTAACCTACTTCCTTTGTTTTCAGATTGCATTTCCTTAGGATTCGTCCAATGAATCTCAGTCTGGCATCTGCTTTACCGATGATCAACTTCATATGATCATTCCATTTTAAATCACTCCTAATGCCTACTCCCAGATAATTTATGGAATTAACTGATTCCAGTTGCTGACCTGCTATTTTGTAGCTAAATGATAAGGGATCTATCTTTCTTTGTATTGGCAGCACATTACACTTGCCTACATTGAGATTCAATTGCCATTCCCTACACCATGCGTCAATTCGCTGCAGATCCTCCTGCATTTCAGTACAATTTTCCACTGTTACAACCTCTCGATACACCACAGCATCATCTGCAAAAAGCCTCAGTGAACTTCTGATGTCATCCACCAGGTTATTTATGTATATTGCGAATAGCAACGGTCCTATGATACTCCCCTGCGGCACACCTGAAATCACTCTTACTTCGGAAGACTTCTCTCCATTGAGAATGACATGCTGCGTTCTGTTATCTAGGAACTCCTCAATCCAATCACACAATTGGTCTGATAGTCCATATGCTCTTACTTTGTTCATTAAACGACTGTGGGGAACTGTATTGAACGCCTTGCGGAAGTCAAGACACACGGCATCTACGTGGGAACCTGTGTCTATGGCCCTCTGAGTCTCGTGGACGAATAGCGCGAGCTGGGTTTCACACCATCGTCCTTTTCGCAATTGATGCTGATTCCTACAGACTATATTTCTAGTCTCCAGAAAAGTCATTGTAGTCGACAATAATACGTGTTCCAAAATTCTACTTCTGATCGACATTAGAGATATATGACTATAGTTCTGCACATCTGTTCGACGTCCCTTCTTGAAAACGGGGATGACCTGTGCCCTTTTCCAATCTTTTAGAACGCTGAGCTCTTCTAGAGACGTACGGTACACCGCTGCAAGAAGGGGGACAGCTGATGCGGGGGCGCCGTCGGCGTCGGGCGTCGATTGGCGGGATATGTTTTTTATTAGCAATGTTTTGGTTTAAAGCACAGTATCTTTGAGATCGTTAGCGCTAAACCTGTCGGTCATCAGAGGACTTCCATTTCATTTGTCATGAAACTTGACACATTCCTCTAAACGAACTTTGATATATGCGATGTACGGATTGCAGGAGGTGGTAGATAGAGTTTCCTCTGACCCCTACTTAGTTCTGACTTACACTGGAATGATCACGTGCCCAAAGTTGCAGGGATGGTAGCTTAGAGTCTGAGAAGGCATTTGCAGGATGCATAGGGGCTACCTAAAACGACGCGGTAATTTTACTGTAGCAGATAGATCCGAGAAAGGTGGATTGTTTGGAGATATGGGAGTGCCAGAAATATCATTGATTAGTGATTGTAATCATTAAAGGACCCATTTCAGATATGTGCCTGAATGAAAAGACTTGACTCCAAATACCAGATAACATTTCTAGCGAATAGCTAGGCATTAGAGAGCTGAAAGGCTTGTGTACATTTCTTGCGATCTCAATCATCACACCATCTACTACTGTTTGTGATCCTTCTCAATCAACCGTGGCCTATAGCCCAGTGGATATATCACCGACCCTCTGACGTTGCATCGAGAGTGAATGCGTTACAATGCTATAGAACTACGAGACACGACTACCCATCGTTGATTTTGGGTCAATATTATTTTGCATCATTAGTAGTAGTAGTAGTGGTGGTAGTAGTAGCGGATGTGTGATAGGTCCACCTTGACCATCAAGCTTCTAACGTATGTGTTTGTGTTCAGGCATGTGCAAAAGGGAATGACTATGTACAGTCATAAGGAAACAATGGCGAAAGGATAGCTAGGAACAATGCACCCTGTGCTATTCTGGGAAGCATTGAAACATTTCTCTTGGTGCTGGACCATACCACAGATATGCATCATCGCAAATGGGACCAGCGTGAGCGCGCACCTTGGAGTTCTGTGACGTCAGTATAACACTCGAAGAATTCTAACTGCATACATGAAAACAGACCCAAATTCCCCCTGCAGCTGTGAGAGCGATGGCTTGTGCTGTCTTACCTCTAGCAAAGGCTCGCGTCGGTAGCTGATGCGGCGTCGGCGTAAGGCGTCGATTGGTGGACTATGTTTTTTATTAGCAATATTTTGTTTAAACTATATTCCATAGATTTCAACAACTAACAGGATGCTGAAAATATAGATAAACTACCCCATACATGTGAACAACACCGATTTAATTCATTTGCATAAATTTTTTATGTCAATGTGTTGCTAGCGGTATAGTAGGTAATGGGAGGGAGTGTGTGAGTGGGTGATATGGAGCAGAACAGCAGTTTGAACACTACATAAATTTGCATAATTTTTATGTAAGACACAGTATAATAGTTTAAGGGGGGGGGGGGGGTGACAAAGGATAATGCATCAGAAATGGCGTTGAAAAACAATAGTTTAAGGAAATGGGGATGACATGAAAAACTAGTTCACGGAACAATAGGTAAAGTACCGACAAGGGCCCAAACATTAGGTTAAGACACCCAAGGTACAGTGCCTAACATTAGGTTATGCAACATGTTTGCCCCATGTAACTGCTTCTTGCTAGACCTACATGCTTCCCAACAGCTAAAAACAAAGGGCAAGAGAAATACAACCCCCCGTCCCCAAAAAAATTATTTTTGTAATAAATAAAGAATATACCATTTTCATATGTTCCATACATAGTCTAAATTGCTTAAACAATATTCCACACAGAGCAATCGAGTTCCCTCCAAATGATCGATCAAGTGAGTCTTTTGCCCGCCAATTCCTAAGAAGAGGTGGCGGTCGGATGACTTAGGCTATAGGAGGTGCCCTTTCTTCCCACCATTTTCTTAGGTTAGTAGAGGTTGCATTGTCCTGTTGGTATTTGAGCTTCCCACCATTTTTCTTGGGCAGGTGGCCCTCCAGTGACTGAGATTAGTACAAGTTTCCTTTAGTCCACACCAATTTCTTAGGTTGGTAGCGCAACCCCAAGTGACCTTTGAGTGCTGCCAAAATTCAAACTTGATGCCAGTTCGTAGGAAGAGGTGGCGATTGGGTGACTGAGGTTAGTGGAGGTAGACCAAGTGCCCTATCTGCCTACCAAAATTCAAACTTCCTGCCTAAACCCACCATCATGAATGACGTCATGGCCACTATCTTGGATGACATCATGCACTGTTGCCAAGTCTACACACCACCATCTTCGACGACGTTGGGCACGGTGCACATTAGTACACATTATTGCTCATTAGTACATGTTAGCCTGGCAACATGGGTTGGTAAAGGGATGTGGCATTCAGTTGAGGATTGTGGTGGAGACTTTAACTATTTCAGTCCAAGTTGAGATGGGTGTGGCTGAGCGAAAATCTGACTAAATTTGAATTTCCCACCTGGTAGGGGGGCGTGGCAGGGGGCAGGTGGTGGGAGGGTGCATCCCACTTTCCCACCAGAGAGGTTAATTAACTGATCAATTTAATTAAGTAGTCAATGTGACATACCTTTCCACTGTTTTCTTAGGTTAGTAGAGGTTACATTGTCCTGATGGAATTTGAACTTCCCACCAAGGGGGCGTGGCAGGGGTGTGTAGCACTTTCCCACCAGTGAGGTTAATAAATTGATCAATTTAATTAAGTAATCAATCAAATTGATAAGAGTGAGAGGGGGCCTACTCCAATAACTCAGACCTGAAAGTATACCTGTAGCAGTATGGGAAGAAGGGGTTAGGGGAGGGAGAGGGGGCAAGGGGGACAATAGGTTAAGGCCTGTCAATCATAAGGAAATGGTGGTGACATGGAAAAGCACTTAACAGAACAATAGGTTAAGTACCAGTCAATCAAAGGAGAACAATAGGTCTGCCCGTGAGTATACACTTTCCCCTGATGTAGGCAACCCGCACTAACAATGTTCGCCAGCGCCCCCTTGCCCACCTAGCTCCATATTTAGCAATTACATACAACCACTCGTTCACAGAAAGTTCCATACCTAAAGATTCGAATACTGCTCATTTCACACCAATACCCAAAAAGGGAAACAGGGGTAATACGCTGAATTACAGGGCCATACCACTAATGTCGATTTACAGTAGTGTTTGGAACATATGCTGTATTCGAACATTATGAATTACCTCGAAGAAAAAAATGATTTATTGACCCATAGCCAGCACGGATTCAGGAAACATCGTTCTTGTGAAACTACCTGTTTATATTCATGAAGTAATGAGTGCTATCGACAGGGCATGTCAGACTGATTCCATATTTTTAGATTTCCATAAGGCTTTCGACACCGTTCCTCACAAGCGTCTTCTAACCAACTTAGTGCCTATGGAATATCGCCTCAGTTGTGCCCCTTGATTCGCGATATTTCGTCAGAAAGGTCACGGTTCGAAGTAATAGACGGAAAGTCATCGAGTAAGACAGAAGTAGTATCTAGCCTTCCCCAAGGAAGTGTTATAGGCCCTCTATTGTTCCTGATCTATATTAACGACATAGGAGACAATCTGAGTAGACCTCTTAGATTATTTGCAGATGATGCTGTCATTTACCGTCTTATAAAGTCACCAGATGACCAAAAACAAATCCAAAATGATTTAGATAAGATATCTGTGCGGTGCGAAAAATGGCAGTTGAAACTGAATAAAGAAAAGTGTGAAATTACTAACATGAGTACGTTTACGCGGAAAGTCACTCAAATCTGAAAGCTGTAAATTCAACTAAATACTTAGGCATTACAATTACAAGTAAACTGAATTGGAACGATCGCATAGATAATGTTGTAGGTAGAGCAAATCAGAGACTGCGATTCATTGGCAGAACACTTAGAAGGTGCAACAGGTCTACTAAAGAGACTGTTTGCACCACACTTGTTGTCCCTATTCTGGAGTTTTGATGTGCGGTGTGCTATCCACATCAGGTGTGACTGACGGATGACATGAAAAAAGTTCAAAGAAGGGAAGATAGTGCCACAGACATGATACGTGAATAGGAGTGGCAATCATTTAAAAAAAAGAAGTTTTTCGTTGCAACGGAATCTTCTCATGAAATTTCAATCACCAGTTTTCTCCTCCGATTGCGAAAACATTCTGTTGGCACCTACCTACATAGGGAAAAATGATTGCGATAAAATAAGAGAAATCAGGGTTCGCACAGAAAAATTTAAGTGCTCGTTTTTCCCGCGCGCCGTTCGAGAGTGGGACGGTAGAGACAGCTTGAAGGTGGTTCATAGACGTAGTAATTTTATTTGTCAGCGACGCCAGCGATATTATTGCGTCCAGTATATTCCAGTTCGCTGCGCTCATGTTATTAAAAATCGTACCAACGACCCTCATCCTACTTAATTTTTCTGTACGTACGTAAATCCATTTAGCCTTAAGATACGCATACAAGTCTATGTATAAAAATATCGTCAGAAGCGAGCAAAGTTTTCAGACGTATGGTGAGGACATACGCCTGTTTCACAAGTTTCAGTGGTAGGTCAATAGTGTCCTGATGATACAGTGGGGATCGCAAGAGAGGTGATACTATCTTCAATCATGCCATAGTCGCAGGTAGAGATAGGACTTCAATGAAAGGGGTAAGGCGCTGGCAGGAGTTACCATGGTGAAATCTTAGTCTGAAGCCGGCCGGTGTGGCCGTGCGCTTCTAGGCGCTTCAGTCTGGAAACAGGCGACCGCTACGGTCGCAGGTTCGAATCCTGCCTCGGGCATGGATGTGTGTGATGTCCTTAGGTTAGTTAGGTTTAATTAGTTCTAAGTTCTAGGGGACTGATGACCTTAGAAGTTAATGTGGAAATTCGGCTACACTTCTTGCCCTCTTACCACGGGCGTCTGGGGATGGTATTTATAATGCCTTCTCACTTACTGTGCCACGACAGTTTTGAGAGATGATAACACTTTGTCCTGGAACCTCTCATTAGCTAGGGCATCCATCTCTTCATTTATCAGTATTTCCCCATTGGGTTTTCATTCAAAGCTTTAAAGTATTATTTGAGAAAGAGTTCAATAAGGCAAGAATTTTACATTTCTTTCTTCTGGATTTGGCATGTTAGACTGTGGGGCACGGACACTACGATCTTGGTCGTTAGTGACCCAAAAACCAGCATCCGGGGTAGAAGGTAATGACCAAAAGCATGCACTCATTCCACTCCTGACGCTTTTTATGTTGACAGATCTGAATGTTGAAGCAAAACTGCAGCCTCTCTGATTTCGCGAGACAGAGGAGTCAGCCTGCTGCCTTTGTTGGTTTAGGAGGCAAGTCGTAGGCCCACTGAGGTGGAAATGGAGTTTAAAAAAGTGTATAAAATATCAAAATCTGGAATTTAATTATCCTTAGCAGTCAATAAAGCTATTTTTCCAATACGGAATTTCCACAAAAATATCGCCGGTGCATCACCTCGGGAGAAGAAGTCTTATTAATCGTTTTTCGATGGTTTTAGGCGATCAGTTCTGCTTAGAGTCTGCATAATTTGTTTGGAGGATTAGGTATCACATCCAGTAGTGGGGACATTAATTAATCCCATGGGGTGCTCAGTGAAATAGACGGTCTTAGGGAAGTCTAATTGAAACCAATAATCTGCATATGTTTCCGCGGAAACTTGAAGCACTTCGCATTTGTGTGACTTTTGACTTACTGGGATTGAACTGTTATCTTGTATTTCTTTGTGGAAACTGTGGGTAGATGTTGCAAAGAACCAACAGGAGCCTGTGCATTGGCTGTGTACGGTGTATGTCATCCACTACAATGATCGGATGTCGTAATATTTCTGAAATCAGTCAGATTACTGCAGGACGTTTATTTCTTATTTGAACTCTTAACATTTTAATTGACACCTTAACCCTATCTCACCTGCCAGTGCTAGGCTGGGGACCATTTTTGAGGCTGTTTCGTAAGTTTAACAGCAACAGTAACTGATCCGGTCTAACTATAAGCGGTTTTTGAATCAGCGGAGCCATACGTTGCGTAACTTATCTCGCACACCGCCCGTCGCTCAGAGTTTGCTCGACATCACAGGTGATACGTTTCACTCCTTGTATCCGACTTAAAGTTCCGCCAAATGTACCAGACCTTCTAGAATAAAAGAACTTTAAACACACTATTAATAAAGGCTCAGTTCTCCTTCTCTTACGTTCATTCATGTAAGTCCCAAGCTAGTAGTAGCTCTGAGCAGGTTTCTACTTTTATCGCAAATTTGGTATTAAATTACAATTCATTAGGATTTTTTCTATCATTAAACACAGTTTCTCATATTATAAAATGAGACGTTTGCCGCTGGTACCTATAAATTTAAGAAATTTTGTAATAATTTATAATTAAACCGAACATTATGTTTATCTGTGACTCCAGTTTAATTTGTATGTCATTTCAACAAAGTTACGAGTAGGTTGCGTTATTGTAACATGGCTTGTTAGCAGCTTCAGAGTTTTCCATGGCCATGATTATAACACACAAATTTCTACTTGCTTGCGTTGTACGCTGACTCGTCATTTGTTAGAAACATTACAGAAAAATCCGATGCATAGATTAATTTAAAGCATTTTTCGACGACAGGTAGAACCGATCTCACTACTGTGAACACAAGAAACAAAATAAAAACATGGAATAAATAGAATGCATTTATTCGGATAAAAGTTGAAACATTAGAAGAGCCGTTATCGCAGTGGAACGAATTATAGCTACAGACAGCAACAAAGCACATCTTAGTTACTATCGATGACTCACAAAGATGTGTGTTTATTTTTCGACGGTAGGAAACAAATTTTGATTTCACATTACAATATTAGATGCTGTAGATTTGTCAATGCGGAATATGATCTGGTGAAGAGGCACAGCAGAGAAACGATTAGTTGTACCTGCCGGATCGGTCGCCACCCGGCCGGCCGCACTTAAAATCAAGCGTGCCGCCAATCACACCGCCCTCGTTCCCCACAATCGCCACCTCGGCATGAGGGCGCTGGCGCGTTCACTTACGCCGCTGCCAATGATATGCAAGCATCTCCTCTCTGGAGCCCCGCGGCGGATCTACTTAAGATCAAACATTGATACACAGAGCCCATTTTGTGTGTTTGCCGTTTCATAACACTTACATACTTTCTTAGTAGTCAGGGCTCGTCAACTACGGAATAGTTATTGTATTGAAGACAGACCAAATTTTAATCCTTTCTAACTGTATATATTTCAATAATCAAATCTAATGTTAGCAACTGACGCTGTAACTACAGTAAACTAAGTTATGTATTACTTTTACTTTTTGATATTAAGTGCAGACTAAACTAATATCTGAATTCTCTGTGCACGAAGTGCATTTTTTCCTCGCTCCTGTTACCACTAAAGAACCACAAAATGTACAAAGGAAGTTACAACAGTACCCAGGAGACATATGGTTTAATACCGCCTCTAGGCTTATAATGGCCTCAGTTCTACGAGGAAGAGACGTCACAGGTTTCTTCAAGTATGTCAGTTCAGCTGAAGCCATGATGAATAGCTCATATGACCTTACAAATTTCGGGAATGTTAAGTGATGCATTTCGCCCACTGCTACAAATAATACCCCTATAACATTACATTCGGGTGGTTTAGTGGGTCGCTCGAGGTGCGATACGGTGCCTGAGTGTGTATCAGACCAGGAACGTAAACACGCAGCCCTGGGAACACGGCTTTTATCATCTAGGAAAACAGGAATGTTTGCGGCATACTCGTCATGAACATGTAAAAGAAACATCCACCGAAATAATTGATGTAAATATCCTGATCTATGTTCACGGCAACCTGAATGCGTGGTGCTAACCATATGTCGAAAAACCCTCCCGAAACGTCACAGGACCACCTCCGGCCTTAACTACGCCATCCACGCACTACGGTTTAAACGCCTAATTGGGACGTCAGGGCGTTCAAAATCCTATATTATTAGGGAAAAAAGGGACAAAATTGTGACTCGTCAGACCACACTACACACCTTCAGTCACCTTCTGTCCAGTGTTGTTTTGCTAATTGACGACGTGCACCTTCATGTTACGTTTCCGTTACGAGCGATGGCTTGGTATATCCGGCTATTATTCTGCATGGCATTCACTTCACTCGATAACTGGTTCAGATAGATCTGCATTCATTGACATCAGCAGTTTCTGTCGGGTTTGAAGCCAATGTCATTGACAAGGCGTGACGGTCGTCTCCTGAATGTTAGGATCTTACTACGACCACTGTTCTCACGCCGTGTCATTTGGCTGTGAATGTTACACCATTCCTTGCAGACATGTTAAGCCGATCGCGGATCAATACCGACAAATCAGGAAAGTTCTATCACGACGTAGTCATGGGCACGTCCCAACAATGTCGCTCCTTTCTTCCATTCTGTCACGTTTCCACGTCGACCCGTCTTACCGCGCAGACTCCATATAACCTTCAGGCACATACACGCCGCTGGACTTTCATAACTTACGTCAACATTGGAGGGGTAACCACCTGGTACTAAATGTACACCATCTACAGCGGTCCAAACTGACCAGGGTGCTATCTCAAGGGGTGAATAATATTTTGTCCGGTGACCTTAATAACGTGCTGAAATTGGCCGATGGCGGTTGCAAGTGCTCAAAAATGTTAAAATGTGTTTGAAATCTTATGGGAATTAACTGCTAAGGTCATCAGTCCCTAAGCTTACACACTACTTAAATTATATTAAGGACAAAAACACACACCCATGCCCGAGGGAGGACTCGAACCTCCGCCGGGGCCAGCCGCACAGTTGCAAGTGCTAGAATATCTTCTCATCTCACTACTTCTCCCAGTAACTCAAAGAGATTCGTGCCGTGGTTGTGTAAGAAATTTGCATCCCCAGTCTTCGGTCGGCAGAGGGAGAAGAGACAGAAAATATCCTGGATTAAATTGCAGAGTTATTCAGTGTCTTTTGGTGTGGGGGCTGACCCATCCGCATAATCTAGCTGTTACATTCGGCTGCGTCCTTGGTGTTTCTTGAGAGGAATAACTTATGTGCCTGCTCTGAGTTTCACTTTCTCCATTCTCTCTAACCGTTGTCAACAACGCGATCAAAACACTACTCTTTACAAACATGCATCGCAGTCACCAACACTAAACAATGGCACTTTAGACATCTCGTATGCACTCCACCGAAGTTGTCTCAAGTTGAAAGAAGTGGACCATCCTCTGAAGCATTCAGTACTCATTTATTCACAATTGGTGTTGTATTCACTTCTGTGCAGAGCTTAATTACATGGGTTTTTATTGGTAATGAAGAAGAAGCCGTTTGCATGTAATTATTATTTATGACAACGTTTACTCAGTAATTAACAGATACTAAAGTTACAATCCATCTACTTACTCCAAGACTTGATCTGAAGATTCGTGCATCTTGTTTTCGTGTACCATTATTCGTACGCTTTTGTGATATGAAGGACTGTTTATTACTTGCCCACACTCACATCATTAACTGCTTCTGTACAGCTTTGTACTGTTTACACTAATCCCATATCTTGGTTATACTATGTTATACTATGTTTGACGTCTTCTACACTTTATGGGGCATACCACTCGCACAGATTTTTCACGAAAAATCTTAAATGCATACGGGTAGTCACACTTTTCATATTCGGTAGCTCTTATGACACCGATGTCTTCATAATACTTCTAGCATTCTTATGAAAAACAATTTGTGCAGGTACGATACTTGTAAATTTCTACAACTTATCTCGGTCAAACAATAAATATATAAAACAGAAAATAAATGAGTGACACTTTTCTCTGAAGAAAAAGATACCCTTTCGCAATACAAAAACTAGTTAGTGTCCTGTTCGGTTCGCATCCTTTTTTTTAAAATCTCTTTAACTTTCTTTCGCTTTTATTACATTTTTTATCGTTTATTTGATCTCAGTTTTCGGCATGTCTTTTCAGGCGTACGGAGGAGGAGGAGATTAGTGTTTAACGTTCCGTCGACAGCGAGGTCATTAGAGACTGAGCGCAAGCTCGGGTGAGGGAAGGATGGGGAAGGAAATCGGCCGTGCCTGTCAAAGGAACCATCCCGGCATTTTCCTGAAGCAATTTAGGGAAATCATGGAAAACCTAAATCAGGATAGCCGGAGACGCGATTGAACCGTCGTCGTCCTCAGACATACGCTTCCGCTCTTGTCCTCATGAAATTATTTATTTATTGATTTATTTAACTTGGCAAGATTAGGGCCATCAGGCACTCTCTTACATCTAACCAGGCGCTCTACTTATTTTGCTTTCATATGTTTTAGTAGGCATGTTAAACTACATCTAGTACAAAAAGTGAAATAAACGGTTACAAAGGTACACTTGGAAAACTACATACACATACATCTTATATTTGTAGATAATGGGTACTGCTATAATTAGACATTATGATAGAGATTTTAGGTAGGAGTGCTAGCAGCAGGGGGTATGAGGGATACTGATGGTGAAGGAAGGAGAAGAATAGGGATATGATGAAACACAGTTAAGGGAATATGAGAGAAAAGAAGATTGCGTGGCTAATGGAATAGGATAAGAGGAATAAGAGAAAGGAGCAAGATAGGAGACACTAGCTTTGCTATTTGACAGAGAGAAGGGTTGGCCTTGTACAGAAGGGGATTGAATTTTGCGCAACGTAAGGGGCATTTGTTCCAGAGAACGGACAGCAGCAACAGAGAAGGAGTTTGTAAATGTTTTTGTTTTGTGAGTGATCATAGTTAGGATACCAAATAACAGTGACCCCGTATTTCGATTATGATGGCATGAAAGGTGTTTAATCTCTGAAGCAAGGAACTGGGGTGTTTGCGCGACGAGGAGCCGGTGAAGTAGATATAGTGTATGGTAGTCACGCAATTTGTCCAGCCGCAGCCGTATGAAGCACTAACATGATCATATCGGCGGATGTTGCAGGCGTAACGCACACAGGTATTCATGGTTAGTTATAACCGTGTTTTGTTTCCACTATATGCCCTGTTGAATTGCATCACAATAGTGGAGGTTTGGTAGAACGAGTGCTTGCACGACCTGGCGTTTTCACGTCCTATGGAAATACGTTCCGAAACTTTTTGAGAGCATAGAGACAAGCGAACGTCTTCCGGCACACTGTGACTGTATTCTCTGCCCAGTTGAGATGCTCATCCAAATTTACACCCGAGTTCTTACCTGTTCAAATGGTTCAAATAAATCTGAGCACTATGGGACTTAATTTCTGAGATCATCAGTCCACTATAGCTTAGAACTACTTAAACCTAACTAACCTAAGGACATCACACACATCCATGCCCGAGGCAGGATTCGAACCTGCGACCGTAGCGGTCTCGCGGTTCCAGACTGAAGCGCCTATAACCGCTCGGCCACTCCTAACGGCTCTTACCTGTTTTCTGATATGGTATTGCAATACCGTCGAGCAGAATTAGAGGCAGTCGTTCGCGGAAATCTGAACTTATTAATTTCCGATGAGCTATTAATATTACTTGTCTTCTTTGCATTTAGTTGAAACCCCGGGTTTTTGGCTCATGTCACCACTGAAGACAGATCATCATTCATCTGAGCGATTGCATTGTTTATATCTTCAGATCTGACGATTAGGTAAAGCAGGAGGTCGTCGCCATAGAAATGATATTTACAGGAGGGCAGATATATAAAGAAAACGAAAGTGGCCCTAAGACTTATCCTTGTGGCGCTCCTGAAGAGACATGTTTCCAGGACGATTTTTCATTTACACGGACAACACATTGCTGTCTATCTTTTAAGTAGCTTTCAAACCACCTCATAGTATTATCTGAGAAATTTAGCTGTCTCATTTTTCTGAGCAGTATGCCAAAGTTAACAGTGTCAAAAGCTTCGCTGAAGTCTAGTAGCATCATTATTGTTGATTTTCGGCTGTCGATGGCATATTTCAGGTCATTAGTTACTTTAATTAGAGCAGTGTTTGTGCTGTGGTGTTTACGGAACCCGGATTGAAATTTGTCATATACGTTGAATTCGTGCAGATGTTCAGTGATCATGAACAATATATTCAAGTGCTTCGGAAACAGCAAGTATGATGCTAATTTATCGGTAATCACAAGGCAGCTGTCTGCGGGTTTTCGATCTTAGGGATGGGTCCAATTATGTTTCCTTTCCATACATTGGGGTATCTTCCGACTCGAGGGAAATATTAAATATGTCAATTAAGACAGGTACTAAGATATCGACAACATTCTTAATGATGGTTATACTGATACTGTCATTGCCTGTCACATCAGAAGAGATTCTCATTACTGCTTGTCTTGCCGTATTTATTGTTAAGTGTTTTAGATGGGAAGTATGGTTTTTAGTTATCCAGTTAGGGGATGCTTGTGGACGGTAATTTTCAGCCATATGGGTATTCAGAGGTGCAGCGAAGAATTCGTTTAATTCGTTAGCTGAGACATGAAAAGCAGTTTCCAATTCGGCCTTTCTGACGCCGAAGCTATCGAGATTCTTCCACAGAATCGTGAGCGTTAAATCGCTACATACAAAGGAGCGGGCGTGCGTGATTTTAGCATCCGAATGCATTGTTTCACTCTGTTCCGTAGCTTTCTATATTCTTAGAAACGCTGTTTCGAATCTGCCTTGAAACGCCTGTGGACACCATCCGTAATTATTCACCATTTGACGTAATTCAGTTGTCAGCCATGGAGCAGGAGATTTTCTTACACGGATTGTGCGTTCAGGTGCGTGTTTATCATAAAGGGCAGTGAGTTTATCACCAAGTTCATTAATTTTTCCATCGATTGTAGGTTCTCTGATTATTTGATGCCATGAGATTTCTGAGCAATCGTCAAGATCAATACGTTTCATTTTCCTAGAAGTTATATAACGCAATCTGATCTTTGGGGTCTCCACAGGAATATTACATGATGTGCTGAGAGGCCTGTGGCCGAGGTTTGACCAACATCACTTACTTTATCAGTCTTTTTCGTTGCGATTATATCTATAAGAGTATGACTGTACGCCGAATTGTGTGTAGAATGTAATGGAAGGATCTTCATGTTATTGCAGGTAAACAATCTTCTTAGGTTTATTGCGGAGGGCGTGTCTCTTAGCAGGTCTATGTTCATGTCTCCCATTACGATGACATGGTCGTATTGACACTAAAGTGAATGTAATTGCGACTGAAACCTGCGCCCGGTCACCCTGATTTAGGTTTTCCTTGATTTCCCTACATCACTTCAGGCAAATGCCGGGATGGTTCCTTTGAAAGGGCACGGCCGATTTCCTTCCCCATACTTCCCTAATCCGAGCTTGTGCTCCGTCTCTAATGACCTCGTTGTCGACGGGACGTTAAACACTAATCTCCTCCTCCTCCTCTCCGGCTGAAAGGAGGTCATTGAGCCTATTTTTGGCGGCTTGTAGATGACATATGTTTATTTCAGTGAACATTAATTCAGCCCCTTTATCTTCAGCAGCATTTGACGTACATAAGACTTTCGCTTTGAGATCTGTTCGTAAATACGCGCCGACACCACCACCTCCCTTTTTTTTATCTGTCTGTCCTAAGAAACGTGTACGCTGGGAGATGAATAGGTGCAGAGGATATGTGTGGTTTTAACCACGTTTCGGATAAGATGATTACGTGGTAGTTTACTTTGTTGAAAGGAGGATAAGTTCTTCGTAATTTGCAGCAACTGGATGTTGCAGTGCGCAACTAAAAGCTCTGACGCGTTCCGCTGAGCAGCCAGGAGTAGGGTGGTAGACAGGTTTGTCCCTTTGTTAGGCACTGCCTGCCACGAGGAGCTCTGGCCGCTGCTTCTGCGAAGTGACATTCCACAGGGGTGTCCGAGATTTTGCGCACCCTGTTTGCGACCCCTCGAGTGCAGAAAGAAAGGTGATCGCAAGAAATTTCCTGAAGTTGCGGGAGTATAGAAAATAAGGTAGCAGTATTCGGTGCGAGGGGAGTATGACCGAAACAGCGACGGTAGTGTGTGACAGTGTATCCTCTGTCTTAAAAGATGAAATGTAATTAGTGTATTTGAAACACCTTAAGGTGGAGAAAAAATAGAGAGTGATTTAAAAGGCCGACCCTTCCAGCAGAGAGAAGTAAGCTTAATAAACAATTGATTATCGTAGGAAGCTACAGTTAAATTGAAATTTACTAAAATGACACTGATAGTGATTTTTGTTATGAACTATTTAAACGGAAGAGATGGGTGACTAATGAACGAGGTTCACTTAATACTATTCAGTTCTGTCATGTTTGTGACTATCTTCATTCCAACTGCTGTCTTGATGATTACTCTGACATCCTGTTCCCACACATTCTGAAGACCGAAATGGGATATGGCACTGTTTAAAATCTTTAGCGGTTCGCGTGTCAGATCTTCCCTTATTGTAAGCCCTGCCCTTGCAAATCTCTTCGTCTGGGTAAAGATCGCTGCCCTTTTTCGGTATGAGACGAATTTAACTATTATTGGACGAGATTTGGTACCACCTGTTAGTTTTCGTCCCACCCGATGACTCCTGTCAATGTCTGCCTTAGTCACTTCAACGCCTAATTTTTCACGTGCAACCTGTATAAGCACGTTGTCTGTGTCTTCTTCCTTATTTTCAGCTACGCCAAACAGTCGTAGACTATTTCGCCTTTGGTTCTGTTCTAGCTCGTCTGTCGCGGTGGATAGTTTTACTTCCAACTCTCGTGTCTTTTTCCTCGTACTCAGACACAAACTTTTTTAATGCTGTAATTTCGGCGGTATTAGCCTCAACAGTTTCACTTATTTTGGCCAGTACTGCTGCCGTTACTGTATCTGATATAGTGCCTGCTATCAGATCGAAATTGCGTTTATCGCGAAACGCAGCATTTACCTCAGAGCGGACCAACTCCACTATACCGGGAGCCGTGGCCACACCTTCTGGCAAGAGCAGGCCCGCCGCACCTGCTGCTTCTCCGCTGATGGACGCGCTGCTGTTGACTCTCCTGTTTACCATTTTTCCAGCGTAGATACTGGTGAAGCACAGAAAAAATAGCACTACTGCACAGAATACTGTTGTTCAGTCCATTTCCACTGCTACTAGACAAAAACACCGGCGAGAACACCTTCGAATTCAACTAAATTTCGGGAGCCGAACTTAACACATATTATACTGCAGCCGCCACTTTGCTGAAATTAGTCTATGTCTTAGTCCTTAGTTTACAGTTATCCATGAATCATCAACAAGATACTAAGATTTTCACGTACCTGTATAATGCCTTGTGCTGTAAATAAATGTAAGGTCACTCATTCTAGTCGAATATATACTTTCTTATAACACTCTGACATCGCCTTGTTTGACTGTGTTCATAAGGTATTTCCTTGCAGATGTTTCGTTGGCGTTACATCATGCACGCACCTTTCCATCTGATTAGTTCATATTACATTTGTCTGCATCCTCATGAAACAATATTTTCCCATTACTAATTACACTGCTTGAAAACTGCTAAGAAACAACTGATACTTGCTAAGGAACAACTGTGTCGGCCGGTGTGGCCGAGCGGTTCTAGGCGCTTCAGTCAGGAACCGCGCGACCGCTACGGTCGCAAGTTCGAATCTTGCCTCGGGCATGGATGTGTGTGATGTCCTTAGGTTAGTTAGGTTTAAGTAGTTCTAAGATCTAGGGGACTGATGACCTTAGCTGTTAAGTCCCATAGTGCTCAGAGCCATTTGAACCATTTGAAGGAACAACTGTCGGGTGCTACGGAACAACCGATAATTGCTAGGGAGCAATCTGGTCTGTGTCAAACACGGACGCTATTTGTGTTTGTTATCCTGGTTTCCAATGCTGTGAAATGTGTCATAAATATACCACTCCACTTCTGTTACGTATGTATTGTGTTTCATGCCGTCTATCATTTCCTATGATTATTGCTGTCCAACAATGTCTCTGTTTCTTAGTAATTGTCAAGCAGTGTATTAAAGTACACTGTTGAGATGTTCCATCCTTTCCTTACATTTTTGTTGCTGCTCGTTCGTTGCAGCGTTGATTCTGTGCTTGCTTTCTTCTCACTCTCTTCAAAAAGCGCAAGTACTGTTTAAGCTTGCTAAGGACACGATTTTCACTTATCATATATACCATGAGATGTCTTTCAGCATGAGTAGATGCGTTTGACTGACTCCATAGTAACATTTCTGTATCTGAATGTAATGTCACCGACGGTAGAGACAACTGTTTTAAATGAATGCTCCATTATTCTATTGGAGTTAAACGTTTCATATCAATAGATCATCAACTGTCGCCAGTCATTGGTGCTATTACAACAGTTCTGTTGCCTTTCAGCTCTACAAATAATGCAGCAATAAAATTATATACAGAGCCCCTCAAACCTTTAAGATCAAAATTATACAGATATCAAACGATGCTAAATAAAGTAATTCAAGGTATGGTTGTAACAGCCGGAAATAAATATTTAGTTTTTTATTTATACAGGGTGTCCGAAAAGTCTTTCCCTGATTACATAAATTGATAATTGAGGCTAGAAGTAAGATACAAATATGAAACTGGTGTCTAATTGTTTACAAACTATCAAAGTTTTTTTCACACATCAGTATACTTCCACATGAGCACCCTTGGCAGCACGTAGCACATCTAGGCGCTATTCAGTTTCCGTTCACACATTAGCCAACATCACTGTAGGGATCGATTCAACGACTGTAGTTATCAGTTGCCGCAGGGTTTCAAGATCTGGTACACGTATTCGGTAGACCTCGTCCTTGACATAACACCATAAAAAGAAGTCTAATGGGGTTATGTCAGGAGAGCGTGGAGGCCAAACCGTTGGCCCATCACGACCAATACATCGCCCAGGAAAGGTCATACCGAGATAGGCACGGACGTCCAAACCCCAAAGTGGTGTTGCACCGTCTTGCTGAAACAAGACATCGGGGTGATACTGAAGCAGCTGAGGAACAGCATACAGTTGCAACATGTCCAGATTCACTGCAGATCTGATGGCAGCCTCAGCGAAGAAGAATGGCCCGATAATTCGATCGTGCAATAGGGCGCACCAAAAATTCACCTCTGGACTGCCTCTGATGCACTCCATGACCTCGCCTGGGCGTTGTGAACCCCAAATGAGCACATTATGGTGATTCACTACTCCACCGACAAAAAAGGTCGCTTCGTAGGAAAAGGCAATTCGTCTGAGATAACCATCATCGTCCTCAATACGTGATAGCATTTCGATCGCAAACTCATATCAACGGCTACTGTCATTGGGTAACAATGGAAGTGGAAGTTTACTGATGTGTGAAGAAAACTTTGATAGTTCGTAAATAATTAGACACCAGTTTCATATTTATATTTTACTTCTAGCCTGAGTTATCAATTTATGTAATCAGGGAAAGACTTTTCGAACACCCTGTATAATTAACACATACCTCATAGCAACAAATTATGCTAATAGCGGCTGTTCAGAGTGACGAGCGAATTTTAGCAATAAGGTACTGAGAGGGATAAGCTATTTACAGAACTGAAAGCTAGGAAAATACTCATTTGACTCATTTCCTTTCAAACGTTGTTGGATAGGTATGTAATGGGATGTAATTTCTGCTCCAGCAAAAGCTCTCCACGCTCCAGTCATCGAAGCATGCTTTTCACTAACACTTTAATGGATGGTTATTGATGTATCTAGTACTACCCAACATCATCCTTCAAAATCTGCTTAGTGAACAACTCTTTGTCAAGAAACACGGCCAGGTCTATGGCTTAAACGACTCGGCTTCTCCTATGTTCCTGCTCACAACCATAAATTTCTTTCAGTGAGAACGACTTCCGTTCGCAAAATCTTACTCTGTACATTCGTTCCGCTATCCGGGCGCTATATTCCGCAGCACCATACATCAAATGCATGCTGGAAATTTAATATGTTGAATTATGCACGATCGTCGACATCAATAAACCACTATAAAACATAGTAGGTACAGACATGCTCAAAAGTATCCAAAAGACCTGAATTGCATTTCGCCTGATTCGCATGCAACCCACATAACTCAGCTGTCTAGCAGGTCCCGTAATCGATTATCGGACAGTCGTTTGACTATTGAAAATGGTTCCAACAAGTCACCACGAGAAAGCAATGCTCTGTATCGCAATAACTCAAGATGTAAAGTAATACTACGATATTACAAATATCAGGGAATACCTTATCGCAGGAAAGACTGTGATTAGGATTGTAAGCTCACATTTATTACAATACATGACATACGTGAAATGTTACCACTCTCATTATTACGTCAGATGGGTAATGCACGTAGTATATTCGTCGTATTCATGATATCCTCTTCAAAGTAACATACCGTACTTTTTATTTAACACAAAATGAGATTAATAATTTAAGTTATTCAAGAGCAGGTAGTTGAGAATATGTGTGAACTTCAAATGACAAGAAGAACCGTCTTGTTCTGTATATGGATTCAAACCCAGGTCATGCGGACTAAGCAAAGATTTCGTGACTGACGGAAACTAACAGTCATTCCTGGTTAGGCATACAGAGAGTGATATACCACGATTTTAGACAGTATCAGTTAGCAAATATCAACTTTAAATTACATAACGCAAACATTTTTAACGGACGCGATTTCCTACCCAGCAGCAATTGTCCGTGTTAATGAACTACGAGAGATGTTAAATATGGCTTCTTAACAAGTAACTTATTTGAAATGCCGTGAGGTAAAGCTTTGTGTTGGACAGGTATTCGAACCCAGAACCTAATTGGACAGATATCGAAGCACAATCAAGTGTGACATATCACATTGTCTCGGCAGTAGCTAGACGAAGAGTTCAGTGCTGACTGGGAATAGAGCCCCACAAAATCGTTGTTGACTACACACAAAGAGGCGTCAGCTACTGAATTTTTCTCCGCCAGCAGCTCGAAATAACATCTTGAACTTACAGTGATCTCTCAAATATTTGTGTGTCTCACTGGGAATCAAAAAGTCAAATATTGTTAGTGCTGAGAACGAATGAAAATACATTAAACATTGAAATTATTATTCAGCAGCAGATAGGTGTTCTCATGGTAGATCGCGATAATAATAATGAAATCTTTAGTTCCGGACCAGGATCCGAACCCATTTACGCGCAATATGTGGAGATGTTGAGGAATCTGCAGTTTTGAACAAACAACCAATTTTAGCCGAGCTTTATTGTCACTAAGAGATTAAATTACGCGTTAAGGGCAGTCTGAATTGCATTCCCAGTACAGAGCCAATTTTATCGACATACAGAAGCTCAGATAAAAGATGGAATAAGTGTCCTGGGAGCCTACATAGCGTTTGTTTCGTCACTAGAAATAAATAACTAGTATAAGAAAGATTACTGGTGATAGAGTTTCTACATGTTGCCATTCCAAACTTTATTGTGTCTCAACCTAACGTCTACTTGGTAGAGTAGGAATATCATTTTTAAAGTGAATTTCAGACCACAATGCCATTATATCTTCTTCACTTGGTGTAGCCACAAGAGAATGGAATCTGTCTCTCCCTATCTAAAATCACTGACCAAAGTTGGAATCGAACTCAGACCATAGATTTATGAACCTATCATCAGCCCAACAGACCACCAGGTCCTCTCCTCAGTTGCTCATTTTTCTATCCTAATGCCGTTGTGCCACACTGGCTGAGAATTCTGAAACACAGGCTCCCTGTATCAATTTGCAGCATGTTCACTAAATTCATTTACTTGGTTGACCAAATCACCATGAACTAGATGCCTCTGCTACCCAGTGCATACATTCAACTTTATTTTGTAATCACCTAAATAAAATCACGTAACTTCCACCTACACAGAACTGCCAAGAGAGTAGGATGCAGAAATTTAAATAGGAGGTGTTCCTTTCCACTTGATCTACTGCATTTCGCTATCTGTTTGTTGAAAACGTCGTGCAGTGCAAAAGAAAAGGTGTAACTGTTTGTCTCTCATAAGTTTTGACATGGCCATATGCATTGTCCCACAGTGCTGTGGAATGCAGAGGTTCTGGAGGAATTGTTGACTTCTGGAGCTGTTGTAGCTATGTGTCAGCTAGTAGCATAATGCTAAATATCGCGCGCGGTAAATAAGATGTCTCGAGTTCATATACATACACTGGTATATTTTTTAAAACGGAATTCTGCTGTCTGCTAAAGTTATCAATCTAATTCCCTTCAATTCTCAACCCAAAATATTTGCATGTGGAAAAAGAGCTAACTTCTGTGACATTTTGTTCATTTCAGGTTTAACAGACAGCCAGACAATAGATGCATCTCGAAACAGTCGCTTTTTCACAGGTCAGCACGTTACCACAGTGCTGGCGGATAAATATGTGTCTTAACTTCTTGTTACGAGACAAATAGTGGCTAGAATTTATAAACCGCTATTTGAAGGACGAGATTGATTGCGACTTCGAATGCAACGACTTTCCTGGGCTGAAAACCGTAAATTTACAATCTTTTGTTACGCCTCAAGCGATAATAACTCAGATTATTCAATGGAAATGACAGGTAAAATCAAGTGAACTTCGAGGCTTCATTCCGTGCACACCAGGAAGTAACTCGTCGATCACAGAGTTGCCAAACATACATTGCCTTGTTGCCAAATCTCAGTTACAATACCAGCAGGAAGAGAACGAACCTATGTGATCTTATAGCGGGCTGGGAAGTGACCATAGCTGGTCTCTCCTAGTCGCGGATGCTACGGCCTGGTATACGTAATGCGTCTGATTCGCATTTCTGTAACTTGGTTTAGGGACTGGAGCGTAGTTACTAATAATACTCAGAACTGACTGTAAACTAAGCATCATAAATCAGTAATTCTCATAGTTGTTTTTATATTTCTTTCGTAAGTGTATTCAAAACTAAGATACTCATTCACAGACGTTTTCGTGCCTCGCCGATAGTCGAGCACAACAAACAAATAAAAATAAAAAAAGAATGTGTGTGTATGTGTGTGTGTGTGTGTGTGTGGGTGTGTGTGACAGAGAGAGAGAGAGAGAGAGAGAGAGAGAGTAAAAAATTGTAAGGAATTTGAATCATGGTACGTAAAGAAATCATTCATTAAAATGACATGTTGCACATAATTACGAAATACTGTATTCATGATCTATGAAATAAGAATTACTCTAATGTAATCTAATCTAATCATATCATATTGATGCCTAGGCATGAAGAGTCATGAATTACCGAAGTTTTTTCCAATACCAGTAACCAAATCTAAACTTGAAAATAAAAGAAGAAAGTTTTTGTAATAAACCACGACTTCTTTTAAGACCCTTTCGTCCCTCTTAATTAACCACGAAAGATGTCTGATATACCTTTATTCTGAAGTAATAAAGTGTGCATGCATTTAAAGATGAAGTGCATGACATGATGTTCTGTGACAGAGATACGAACCGAACACGGTTCTTTCCCTGTCTACGGATTCCTTTTTATGTTAATATTAAACATCAGCAATTACTCGTAGATTAGATTAAAACTATAATAACTGATGAAGACGTTACTTGATAACAAAAACGCGCTGCCTTTCTTCAATTACTTGCTCCTAGAAATGGCTATCGAGTACTGCCAAACCAAAAGGCAACAGATCTTACTGCCTTCCGATATTCGTCGCTGTCTGTTCTTCCATATGATTTGGTCGACATGATCTGTTCAAGATGTGTATGACAGACAATGTTTTAGAAATTCAATTGTTTTCCTTTTGCAATAAACAGAAATTTTTAATTCTAAGCTATCCAAGTACAGAATTTTCGCAATATTTGTTGAAATTTAATATTCGCTTCTATATTGTAGGAAAGTATTTATCAGTTGCAAAACTCGCATCCGACTCATTGAACTTACACTTAGTCGCTGACCATAAATTCTAGGTCAGAGTGACACCAGATTAAGTAACCTAATGTAGCGAAGACTGTTTGCCAGTGCTCTTTGTCACCGGAAAATACGCAATTCACTCATTGGGCTCCATAAGTACACTGTAACAGTAATTTCTGTGTGTATGCAATGCAAACGGATTAGAAATTAGCGGTGCTCTCTCTTCCACTGACCTAAACGGGCCCTTTATCAATACAGGCCCTGGGCAGTGCAACATCATACAGACAACAGTATTGTGCTTATAATGACAACCTGACTGTTCGTTTTACCTGATCTTGTAATCATTTAAATAAAACATGACTTTCTAGTGGGAAACATTTTATCCAACTTTTCCTTCTGTGAAATTTGTCAGTAACCTTTTTGCCTTTCAACCAGTGAAACGCGGCAGAGTACGGCCGGTAAACGATTCACAAACCATGAATTAGTGCCGTTAAGATGATTTCTTTAAACATTGTCGTAGCTGTAGGAATTTAGTTTCGTTTTAAATCGTCTCAAGCAGCAATGTTCACAGATATCTCAAATAGGAAAAAGCTCGTTATCCAGGTACGAAGGTTGTAAAACAAACTTCCCACATTTTGTATCAGGTTGATCTTTTCGTCTGATAGCACTGCGTAAGTATTTTGTCTATGAGGTATCCCTAGTAGTATTCGTGTAGCTGTGGGAATCATTGGTTGAAGACGAGTTTAACACCAATGGGTACAGAACTGCTAAATATTCAAAATGATTATCAACCTAAGTCTGAGTTCATCCGCAAACTGAGGCGAATTTATAATATTGAAGCTAGACTGTGTATCCCTGTCTTCCTTACATGGGCTTTGGAAGGCGTTTACACACACATATACAATAATATGAATACTTCGAACGCTCTCATAAACTACTTTTGTTTTTTAATTCTTCTGGGGCTTCAGCGTGCAAAGTGTGTTGTAGACACAGTCTTACACAAAATAAGTGACCACCCAGTCGTTTACGTAAGGCGGGCAATACAGTCGTGTTCCTCTCAGAATCCTATGTCCGGCAATATGCTCGATCTGGCAACGTTGTAGACTGCGGCACATCCCAGAGGAAGTCTTGACTTCAGTCTTAGTACTTCATTCTTAACTATGACAGTAGTCTTGAGGTAATACGAGAGACTAGCTAATACGACGTCTAGTAACTAAAAGCACACGTCGACAAAGTTTTTATCGCCCCTCTCGGTGCTGAAGCTACGAGTGTAATTCAAGCGAATCTACAATAGATTTCGCTTCCTGTCACACTGGTAATAATAGTTTGGTCCAACAATGTTTTAACGAAAGATTTCTTTGCCGACCATCTGCCTCTGAACACCTCATGTGTCTGAGTTCTCTTGGACCCGTTTACTGCCTACCGGCGGGGGCTGAGGCACTGCATTGTCTCGCCTTCTGCCGACAACGTCTGCTCCACTCCGCACTCTCGACGATGTAAAATGCTGTAATGTTGTTGAGTGGTGACCCATAAAATTTGTCTACGATTTGTGTTTCACTCTTGATAGCAAAGGAGGCACAAAATCGTTTTTATTTGATGATTATTTTATTACACTAGAATGCAATACATTAATGTGGCACAGAATTAATTTCATTGTTTCTGATGCAGATCACTACAATTAAAGCGTCACATTCTGTTCTTTTTCCTTTCACGGGGGTTCATCAAATAATTTATTATTCTCATGGATTCATATGTGTTAGTCAAGGCACAGAGAGTAAATGCATTGTAATGTGTTTGATTTCTTTCTTTGATTCTCTAACGTAAATGGATGCAAAAGATTGTGTCAATGGCTATCAGAACCTGCTCTATAGCTACTCTGGCAAATGGAGAAGTCAACGCTGTTCACAAGTGATATTAAAAAAATATTCAATTGGATTTAAGGCGACAAAATTGCCCATATTTGAAGCTACCCAGAGAAAAAGTAAGTTGCTAGAGCCGCTGTTAGCAAATGTCTGCAGGGACTTTCTAATTGCTACTGTGGAAATTTAGCATAGTAATCAAGAGGTTCATTTCCTTCATACTTATCACCCTGGCATGCGAGTCTTAAGTGAAGAACAATATTGAAATTCGTATCGCTGATGGTCGATTCGAATTTCTTCAGAGACACTGGTATTGCGAATCAGCTTGGCAGTCAGAAAGCCAAGATCTATGACCATTAACACAACTTACTGAGTCGAGCTACCAAGAGGATTTGAGGTGTAAAGGCTTTCTTCCGAATTCGATACAGAATTTTTTCTGGAAATTCGCAGATCCATAAAATATATCAGAAAAAATACCTCGCATACGATGGCCCCTACCACAGTTAGAACTGACAACTGATTGAGCCTTTCTGACCCAGACACGGGTGGTACCACCGGGCTACATACACACTGCTGCCTATACGCCACTCTCATCATGGTATGTTTCGCTCAGCCTCGTAACGCATCGAGAAAGATAACAAAAGTTGTCACTTATGTGAAGAATTGCAATTCTTTAAGCAAAAATTGAATTTTCTGTCTCAATGTCTTAGTTTACATGAGAATTATATAACACAAGTCATTCAGATGTAAAGGGAATATCAAGTGAATTTAGCGAGGTAATTCAGTAACATACGCGGAAGTGATTGCACTGTCACAGTGTTGAGAAATGTTTGTGACGATGCTGCCAATTCTCAGATGTGCTACGAACGGCTCTGTAGCGGTATGCGAGGAGGATTCCGTGCTCGTGTCAAAGGAGGATAAGGAGAGGAGGCGCGGGGTCTGGTTAATATGCAGCGTTTTATCCTACCAGTTGTGTCAAACATTCAGGTGTATAATCTTCCGTCACGATTACAGCTTCCTACAAAATATATAAGAATAAAACACTTACCTTGTTTCCAGAATGAGATTTTCACTCTGCAGCGGAGTGTGCGCTGATATGAAACTTCATGGCAGATTAAAACTTTGTGCCCGACCGAGACTCGAACTCGGGACCTTTGCCTTTCACAGACAAGTGCTCTACCATCTGACCTACCGAAGCACGGCTCATGCCCCGTACTCACAGCTTTACTTCTGCCAGTACCTCGTCTCCTACCTCCTGCCGAGGTACTGGCAGAAGTAAAGCTGTGAGTACTGGGCGTGAGTCGTGCTTCGGTACGTCAGATGGTAGAACACTTGACCGTGAAAGGCAAAGGTCCCGAGTTCGAGTCTCGGTCGGGCACACAGTTTTAACCTGCCAGGAAGTATCATATCAGCGTACACTCCGCTGCAGAGTGAAAATCCCATTCTGGAAACATCCCCCAGGCTGTGGCTAAGCCATGTCTCCGCTATATCCTTTCTTTCAGGAGTGATACTTCTGTAAGATTCGCAGAAGAGCTTCTGTAAAGTTTGGAAGGTAGGAGACGGGGTACTGGCAGAAGTAAAGCTGTGAGTACCGGGCGTGAGTCGTGCTTCGGTAGCTCAGATGGTAGAGCACTTGCCCACGAAAGGCAAAGGTCCCGAGTTCGAGTCTCGGTCGGGCACGCACTTTTAATCTGCCAGGAAGTTTCACTTACCTTGTTACTTTGTGACAAAAGAATATTTCAGTACAATAAAAAGTCTTTGTATATCACTTATGCCCACCTGTCAGAAATATAAGATAACTAACACTTTGGACCTCGAAATCGGCTGCACCTATGTGCAGTCTTGTGACGTTTAAATAAATCGGATTAACGGCACTAAATCGTGGTTTGTGAATCGTTTACCGCCGTACTCTGCCGCGTTTCACTGGTTGGAAGGCAAAGAGCTTACTGACAAATTTCACAGAAGGAAAAGTTGGATAAAATGTCTCCCACTAGAAGGTCATGTTTTATTTAAATGATTACAACATCAGGTAAAACGAACTGTCAGGTTGTCAGTATAAGCACATTACTGTTGTCAGTATGATGTTGCACTGCCCAGGGCCCGTTTAGGTCAGGCATATTGTATACAGAAGTGGAAGAGAGAGCACCACTAAATTCTAATCCGTATGCATTGCATACACACAGAAATTACTGTTACAGTGTACTTTTGGAGCCCAATGAGTGAATTGCGTATTTTCTGGTGACAAAGAGCACTGGCAAACAGTCTTCGCTACATTAGGTTACTTAATCTGGTGTCACTCTGAGCTAGAATTTATGGTCAGCGACTAAGTGTAAGGTCAATGAGTCGGATGAGAGTTTTCCAACTGTGAAATACTTTCCTACAATATAGAAGCGAATATTAAATTTGAACTAATATTGCGAAAATTTTGTATTCGTATAGCTTAGAATGAAAATCTTTCTGTTTATTGCAAAGCAAAACAATTGATTATGTAAAACGTTGTCTGTCATACACAACTTGAAGCAGATCATGTCGACCCAATCATATGGGTGAACTGACAGCGACGTATATCGGAAGGCAGTAAGATCTGTTGCCTTTTGGTTTACGTTGGGAAATGACCTAGCGGAAGCCATGGTAAACAGAAATACAGTCGCCAATAAACTTACTTACATTATAAAATTTTATATTATTTGATGAACCGATAGCCAATCATTTCGTTCCTTTTCTCAAGACTGCATTCTTCTCTAGGTCTTCTCCAAAGGTAAATATGTGGGTCCGAATCCTGATCCAGTACAAAAATATTCATAATGTAATTTCAAGCCCTATCACGTTCACACCGGCCTGTTAGTGAAAATTAACGTACATTTTTACTGTCTGTTCATGTGTTGCCAACAATCGCAATAGGTGTCGTAATTTCTGGTCAAACACACACACATCCTACTATTGGTGAGTAAGCAACTGATACTTAAGCTATATTCGTGGATGCACGGAAGGTGTGCCGTTCGATTGTCGCTTAGGCACAAAAGTCCTAACCGCCGTCTGCTTCACGTCTTCTGTGGAGCGAGCTATTTTAATTTAAGTATTAACTGTATTTTTCTTACTTGTCACTTCTTCTTCTGTGTGTTTTTGCTTTTAGGAAGCTTTAATTGTCGAGTGCTACTAATAGTGTTCCATAGATTTCGTGTTTGTTTTGAATACAGTCAGAGAGAGTCCCTTTAGTCAACCATAGTTTCAACACAGGTCAGAGACAGGTAGTGGTATTTTCATAGTTTTCCACAAGAAGTGGCTAGCAATCACAGTTTAGTCAATAATCAGCCGCCTTTAGTGAATTGGCAGTCTAGTTAAAAGTTAATTAAGTCTCTTATATAAATTGATTCCTTAGGATGGATAGGATGTGTGACTGATGTGTAAGGACGCAGGAGGAGCTCGCCACTCTTCGCGAACAGCTGAGCGTGTTGATGGCCGCGGTCAGCCGTCTTCAGGCTGCTGCCTCGGAGTGTAGTGGCAGTGGGGAGTCTGGTGCGTCGCAAGGTACACCCCAGGTGTTACATACTTCACCCACTGTCCCTGCTGTCGAGACATCTTCGCGGGTACAGGGCTCCGTTGGGCCACCATCTCCCCAAGGGGAGTGGCGGGTTCAGCGGCGTTCGCGGCGCACGAGGCGGAGGGTAAATGTGGAGGCTGGCCGTGTGGCATTGCCCGCTCTGCCTGTGAGTGGACATGTGGCTGCTCCTTCAGCAAGGTCCGAGCAGGCACACGGGGGGAGGGGTTTATTAGTTATAGGGAGCTCCAATGTTAGGCGGGTGATGGAACTCGTTAGGGAAATAGCGGAAAGGTTAGGGAAGATGGCCAGTGTTCACTCTTTCTGCTCCGGGTCTCATCCGAGATGTGGAGGAGGCTCTACCATTCGGCGATAGAGAGCACTTGGTGCACCCGACTGCAAATTGTTGCTCATGTCGGCACCAATGACTCCTGTCGTCTGGGTTCAGAGGTCATCCTCAGTTCGTACAGGCGGTTGGCGGAATTGGTGAAAGCGGAAAACCTCGCGAGGTGGCGCAGTGGTAGCACACTGGACTCGCATTCGGGAGGACGACGGTTCAATCCCGTCTCCAGCCATTCCGATTTAGCTTTTCCGTGATTCCCCTAAATCGTTTCAGGCAAATGCCGGGATGGTTCCTTTGAAAGGGCACGGCCGATTTCCTTCCCAATCCTTCCCTAACCCGAGCTTGCTTTCCGTCTCTAATGACCTCGTTGTCGACGAGACGTTAAACACTAACCTAACCTAACCTCGCTCGCGGGGTGTTATCAGAGCTAACTATTTATAGTATCGTTCCCAGAACCGATCGCGGTCCTCTGGTTTGGAGGCAAGTGGAAGACTTAAACCAGAGGCTCAGACGATTCTGCGGAAAGCTGGGGTGCAAATTTCTTGACCTCCGCTATCGGGTGGAGAAATGTAGGGTCCCCCTGAATAGGCCAGGCGTGCACTACACGCCGGAAGCGGCTACAAGGGTAGCGGAGTAAGTGTGGAGTGCACAAGGGTTTTTTGTAGGTTAGAGAATTCCCTCCCTAGGCCCGACAAGACGCCTCCAGAGACGCGGCAAGGTAGAAGTAGGCAAAATGCAACAGGGAATAACAATATTAATATGCTAATAGTAAACTGCAGGAGCGTCTATAGAAAGGTCCCAGAACTGCTCTCATTAATTAACGGTCATAACGCCCATATAGTACTAGGGACAGAAAGTTGGCTGCAAACAGACGTAAACAGTAATGAAATCCTAAAGTCAGATTGGAATGTATACCGCAGAGACAGGCTGGACAGTGAAGAGGGAGACGTGTTTATAGCGATAAGAAGTGCAATGGCATCAAAGGAAATTGAAGGAGATCCGAAATGTGAAATCCTTTGGGTGAAGGTCACGGTCAAAGCAGGCTCAGACATGGTAATTGTATGTCTCTATAGGCCCCCGGGATCAGCAGCTGTTGTGGCTCAGCACCTGAAGAATAATTTGGAAAATATTTCGAGTAGATTTCCCCACCATGTTATAGTTGTGGGTGGAGATTATAATTTGCCGGATATAGACTGGGAGACTCAGACGTTCATAACGGGTGGCAGGGTCAAAGAATCAAGTGAGATTTTTTTAAGTGCTTTATCTGAAAACTACCTTGAGCAGTTAAACAGAGAACCGACTATTGGCGATAACATATTAGACCTTCTGGTGACAGACTGACCCGAACTATTTGAAACAGTTAATGCAGAACAGGGAATCAGCGATCATAAAGCGGTTACTGCATCGATGATTTCAGGCGTAAATAGAAATATTAAAAAAGGTAGGAAGATTTTTCTGTTTAGCAAAAGTGACAAAAAGCAGATTACAGAGTACCTGACGGCTCAACACAAAAGTTATGTCTCAAGTACATTTAGTGTTGTGGGTCAGTGGACAAAGTTCAAAACCATCGTACAATATGCGTTAGATGAGTATGTGCCATGCAAGATCGTAAGAGATGGAAAAGAGTCATCGTGGAACAACAACCGAGTTAGAAAACTGCTGAGGAAGCAAGGGGAACTTCACAGCAAACATAAACATAGCCAATGCCTTGCAGACAAACAAAAATTACGCGAAGCGAAATGTAGTGTGAGGAGGGCTATGCGAGAGGCGTTCAATGAATTCGAAAGTAAAGTTCTATGTACTGACTTGGCAAAAGTCGTAAGAAATTTTGGTCTTATGTCAAAGCGGTAGATGGATCAAAACAAAATGTCCAGACACTCTGTGACCAAAATGGTACTGAAACAGAGGATGACAGACTAAAGGCCGAAATACTAAAGGTCTTCTTTCAGAGCTGTTTCACAGAGGAAGACTGCACTGTAGTTCCTTCACAGATGACAAAATGGTAGATATCGAAATAGACGACAGAGATATAGAGAAACAAATAAAATCGCTTAAAACAGGAAAGGCCGCTGGATCTGATGGGATACCAGTTCGATTTTACACAGAGTTCGCGAAGGAAATTGCCCCCCTTCTTGCAGCGGTGTACGGTAGGTCTCTAGAAAATCGTTACGTTCCAAAGGATTGGAAAAGGGCACAGGTCATCCCCGTTTTCAAGAAGGGACGTCGAACAGATTTGCAGAACTATAGACCTATATCTCTAACGTCGATCAGTTGTAGAATTTTGGAACACGTATTATGTTCGAGTATAATGACTTTTCTGGAGACAAGAAATCTAGTCTGTACGAATCAGCATGGGTTTAGAAAAAGACGGTCGTGTGAAACCCAGCTCGCGCTATTTCTCCACGAGACTCAGAGGGCCATAGATACGGTTTCACAGGTAGATGCCGTGTTTCTTGACTTCCGCAAGGCGTTCGATACAGTTCCCCACAGTCGTTTAATGAACAAAGTAAGAGCATATGGACTATCAGGCCAATTGTGTGATTGGATTGAAGAGTTCTTAGATAACAGGACGCAGCATGTCATTCTCAATGGAAAGAAGTCTTCCGAAGTAAGAGTGATTTCAGGTGTGCCGGAGGGGAGTGTTATAGGACCGTTGCTATTCACAATATACATACAGTAAATAACCTGGTGGATGACATCAGAAGTTCACTGAGGCTTTTTGAAGATGATGCTGTGGTGTATCGAGAGGTTGTAACAGTGGAAAATTGTACTGAAATGCAGGAGGATCTGCAGCGAATTGACGCATGGTGCAGGGAATGGCAATTGAATCTCAATGTAGACAAGTGTAATGTGCTGCGAATACATAGAAAGATAGATCCCTTATCATTTAGCTACAAAATAGCGGTTCAGCAACTGGAATCAGTTAATTCCATAAATTATCTGGGAGTAGGCATTAGGAGTGATTTAAAATGGAGTGATCATTTGAAGTTGATCGTCGGTAAAGCAGATGCCAGACTGAGATTCATTGGAAGAATCCTAAGGAAATGCAATCCGAAAACAAAGGAAGTAGGTTAGAGTACGCTTGTTCGCCCACTGCTTGAATACTGCTCAGCAGTGTGGGATCCGTACCAGATAGGATTGATAGAAGAGATAGAGAAGATCCAACGGAGAGCAGCGCGCTTCGTTACAGGATCATTTAGTAATCGCGAAAGCGTTACGAAGATGATAGATAAACTCCAGTGGAAGACTCTGCAGGGGAGGCGCTCAGTAGCTCTGTACGGGCTTTTGTTGAAGCTTCGAGAACATACCATCACTGAGGAGTCAAGCAGTATATCTACATATGTCTCGCGAAAAGACCATAAGGATAAAATCAGAGAGATTAGAGCCCACACAGAGGCATACCGACAATCCTTCTTTCCACGAGCAATACGAGACTGGAATAGAAAAGAGAACCGATAGAGGTACTCAGGGTACCCTCCGCCACACACCGTCAGGTGGCTTGCGGAGTATGGATGTAGAGATGTAGAAGTTTGTATCCGTATTTTAGATTCTAACACCTAGTATCTGGTAAGAAAAAGAGAAACGTAACATTTGATTTAACATAGTTAACAATCCGATTACGTGTTTTGTTCGTATGTCCGTCAAAGAGCTTCACATCATGCACTTCATCTTTAAATGCATGCACACTTTGTTCCTTCAGAATAAAGGTGTACCAGACATCTTTCGTGGTTAATTAACAGGGACGAAAGGGTCTTGAGAGGAGTCCTGGATTATTACAAAAACTGTCGTCTTTGGTTACTGGTATTGGCAAAAACTTCGGTAATTCATGAATCTTCATGGCTAGGCATCATTTTAATGAATGATTTCTTTACGTACCATGATTCAATTTCTTTACAACTTTTTACTCTCTGTCTCTGTCTCTGTCTGTCTCTCTCTCTCTCTCTCTCTCTCTCTCTCTCTCTGTCACACACACACACACACACACACACACACATACATATTCCTTTTTATTTTTATTTGTTTGTTGTTGAGTACACTTACGAAAGAAATATAAAGACAACTATGAGAGTTACTGATTTATGATGCTTAGTTTACAGTCAGTTCTGAGTATTATTAGTAACTACGCTCCAGTCCCTAAACCAAGTTACAGAAATGCGAATCAGACGCATTACGTATTCCAGGCCGTAGCATCCGCGACTAGGAGACACCAGCAATGGTCACTTCCCAGCCCACTATAAGATCACATAGGTTCGTCCTCTTCCTGCTGGTATTGTAACTGAGATTTGGCAACAAGGCAATGTATGTTTGGAAACTCTGTGATCGACGAGTTACTTCCTGGTGTGCACGGAATTAAGCCTCGAAGTTCACTTGATTTTACCTGTCATTTCTATTGAATAATCTGAGTTATTATCGCTTGAGGTGTACCAAAAGATTGTAAATTTACGGTTTTCAGCCCAGGAAAGTCGTTGCACGTGGAAGTCGCAATCAATCTCGTCCTTCCAATAGCGGTTTATAAATTCTAGCCACTATTGGTCTCGTAAGAAGAACTTAAGACACATACTTCCCCGCCACTGCTGTGGCAACGTGCTGACCTGTGAAAAAGCGTCTGTTATGGTTTGCAGTTCCAGTCGCATTGAGTATAGCGTTTTATCCCTTCTGTGAAAGAGCTACATGTAGTCAGATCAAACATCGATAATGCTGCACAACAGGTAACGACTCTTTCCGCTGCTGACAAGCAAATTATTTAGTTTCTTGGAATACATAAGTTTATTAATGAAATGCCACATTTGCATACATCTTGAGTACAACACAGCATACCAATTAAACACACACTAAATCAAAACCTAAGTTAGTAGTATTTTACCAATTCGTGTCGATACAGGAATGCTCGTGTACAGATACTCAGTCTTATTAAAACAGACTTACGTCGTAAGGTTATTGTGGGTAGTTTTATTACATTTCTTATAATACTGCTCACAATTTTCATAAGGTTTCCTTTAGTGTAGTTAAAACAATACTAAACATGAGAGAGAAATTAATCATCAACGATATATTGGAATTCTCTGATGTTATCTATATCAGTCTGAAAATGCACATGCGGTTTATTGATTACATGCAGTAGAAAAATTGTTCTGAGTTAAAGCTGTCAAACAAGTTTTCAAGAAGAAGAAAATGCCACTACCAGGCGACAGCTAATGTAGAATATACTTTTCCGACGTATTCTGGCACGATGCGCTCTCCCCATACATAATACAAAAGTTTCGAGATGCATCTACTGTCTGGCTGTCTGTTAAACCTGAAATGAACAAAATGTCACAGAAGTTAGCTCTTTTTCCACATGCAACTATTTTGGGTTGAGAATTGCAGGGAATTAGATTGATAACTTTAGCAGACAGCAGAATTCCGTTTTAAAAAATATACCAGTGTATGTATTTGAACTCGAGACATCTTATTTACCGCACGCGATATTTAGCATTATGCTACTAGCTGACACATAGCTACAACAGCTCCAGAAGACAACAATTCCTCCAGAACCTCTGCATTCCACAGCACTGTGGGACAATGCATATGGCCACGTCAGAACTTATGAGAGACAAACAGTTACACCTTTTCTTTTGCACTGCACGACGTTTTCAACAAACAGATAGCGCAATAGAGTAGATCAAGTGGAAAGGAACACCTCCTATTTAAATTTCTGCATCCTACTCTCTTGGCAGTTCTGTGTAGGTGGAAGTTACGTGATTTTATTTAGGTGATTACAAAATAAAGTTGAATGTATGCACTGGGTAGCAGAGGCATCTAGTTCATGGTGATTTGGTCAACCAAGTAAATGAATTTAGTGAACATGCTGCAAATTGATACAGGGAGCCTGTGTTTCAGAATTCTCAGCCAGTGTGGCACAACGGCATTAGGATAGAAAAATAAGCAACTGAGGAGAGGACCTGGTGGTCTGTTGGGCTGATGATAGGTTCATAAATCTATGGTCTGAGTTCGATTCCAACTTTGGTCAGTGATTTTAGATAGGGAGAGACAGATTCCATTCTCTTGTGGCTACACCAAGTGAAGAAGATATAATGGCATTGTGGTCTGAAATTCACTTTAAAAATGATATTCCTACTCTACCAAGTAGACGTTAGGTTGAGCCACAATAAAGTCTGGAGTGGCGACATGTAGAAACTCTATCACCAGTAATCTTTCTTATACTAGTTATTTATTTCTAGTGACGAAACAAACGCTATGTAGGCTCCCAGGACACTTATTCCATCTTTTATCTGAGCTTCTGTATGTCGATAAAATTGGCTCTGAACTGGGAACGCAATTCAGACTGCCCTTAACGCGGAATTTAATCGCTTAGTTACGATAAAGCTCGGCTAAAATTGGTTGTTTGTTCAAAACTGCAGATTCCTCAACATCTCCACATATTGCGCGTAAATGGGTTCGGATCCTGGTCCGGAACTAAAGATTTCATTATTATTATCGCGATCTACCATGAGAACACCTATCTGCTGCTGAATAATAATTTCAATGTTTAATGTATTTTCATTCGTTCTCAGCACTAACAATATTTGACTTATTGACTCCCAGTGAGACACACAAATATTTGAGAGATCACTGTAAGTTCAAGATGTTATTCCGAGCTGCTGGCGGAGAAAAATTCAGTAGCTGACGCCTCTTTGTGTGTAGTCAACAACGATTTTGTGGGGCTCTATTCCCAGTCAGCACTGAACTCTTCGTCATCTTATTTCTAGTTCAAACATGCTCACATGTCGCTGCTGGTGCAACAAACCCATATTTAACGTTCGTTTTCTCTAGAATAAAACAGCGACAGGTGCTGAGTTGGAGTCCTGGGAAGCAAAAATTAATGTTTCGTCTCGGCATTTCAGTTACAACATCTAGCTACTGCCGAGGCAATGTGATATGTCACACTTGATTGTGCTTCGATATCTGTCCAATTAGGTTCTGGGTTCGAATACCTGTCCAACACAAAGCTTTACCTCACGGCATTTCAAATAAGTTACTTGTTAAGAAGCCATATTTAACATCTCTCGTAGTTCATTAACACGGACAATTGCTGCTGGGTAGGAAATCGCGTCCGTTAAAAATATTTGCATTATGTAATTTAAAGTTGATATTTGCTAACTGATACTGTCTAAAATCGTGGTATATCACTCTCTGTATGCCTAATCAGGAATGACTGTTAGTTTCCGTCAGTCACGAAATCTTTGCTTAGTCCGCATGACCTGGGTTTGAATCCATATGCAGAACAAGACGGTTCTTCTTGTCATTTGAAGTTCACACATATTCTCAACTACCTGCTCGTGAATAACTTAAATTTTTAATGTCATTTGTGTTAAATAACAAGTACGATATGTTACTTTGCAGACGATATCATGAATACGACGAATATACTACGTGCATTACCTATCTGACGTAATAATGAGAGTGGTAACATTTCAGGTATGTCATGTATTGTAATAAATGTGAGCTCACAAGCCTTAAGGACAGTCTTATCTCTGATAAGGTGTTCCCTGATATTTGCAGAATCGTTGTATTACTTTACATCTTGAGTTATTGTGATACAGAGCAGTATTTTCTAGTGGTGACTTGTTGGAACCATTTTCAATAGTTGAACGACTGTACCAAGGAGCGATTAAAGGACCTGCCAGACTGCTGCGTTATGTGGGTTGCATGCGAATCAGGCGAATTGCAATCAGGTCGTTCGGATACTTTTGAGTTCGAAAGTACCTGATCACACCACAGACGACTGTGTATTGTTCACCAAGATAGCAACACCATTATCGATGCCGCAGGTAGCTGTTTCTATAATGAAACATAAGCAGTTTAAATAGGTGCCTCATTTTCTCGCTGTAGACCTCCTAACACCTGCCCCGCATTTAAACACTGTAAACTTACACAGGACACACCAATAGAAGGAAGGAATTTAAAGTAATCCGCTAAATTATAGACTGAGTGACACTGATCTGTAGTGTGAAACTGGAAGAAATATTGTGTTCTAGTAATATGAAATACTACGAGGGAATAGATCGATTGTTACATAACCAGTATGCATTCAGAAACATAATTCTCTCCTTATTCATAAGAATATAATGAGTGTTATTTCTAAACATTCATGGTGGTGTCTGTTGGTTCTATATCGTGTCTCCCTACCACTTTCGCGCAACGACGCTCTGAGCGTGTTTTTTAGGGAATTAACTAGTTTGAACCTGGGACCTGTTGCTGGTAAGGAGACGCCAGACCACACATGACATGTAGAATTCGGAAGAATTCAGTGACACTAGCGATGATATAACCAAATACTTAATGATCTCAGTGTCAGCTCCACTGCACTCCCTGTAAAAGAATCTTAATACTAACTAAATTTAGTGGAAGGGGTTCAAGGCTTTCCTATTTTTAGTTAGCTGGTAAAATAACGTCGAAAAAGCAGTTACGTTTACCATTGGAAATTTTATTCTACTCACAAAACATCGTTTATAAATTGCACTATTGATAAAAGGAAATGTTTTAATACAGGATGGTAAAAACCAACTGCGTTCAACAAAGATGTGAACGAATATTCCATGAATGGGTTCCCAAGTTCTACAATGGATCGAAGGATGACCTATGCCATATCACATCTATAATCTAGGTTTAAATTAAGTTTCACAAAAGAGAAAACTATCAAAATGGTCTACAGTGACCCTCAATTGTCTTTAATTGCTTATCTAACTTTTCGTAAATTACAGTGGATAAGGTGGCTTCTCAGTAACTACACTCCTGGAAATGGAAAAAAGAACACATTGACACCGGTGTGTCAGACCCACCATACTTGCTCCGGACACTGCGCGAGGGCTGTACAAGCAGTGATCACACGCACGGCACAGCGGACACACTAGGAACCGCGGTGTTCGCCGTCGAATGGCGCTAGCTGCGCAGCATTTGTGCACCGCCGCCGTCAGTGTCAGCCAGTTTGCCGTGGCATACGGAGCTCCATCGCAGTCTTTAACACTGGTAGCATGCCGCGACAGCGTGGACGTGAACCGTATGTGCAGTTGACGGACTTTGAGCGAGGGCCGTCAACCTGGGACCGGACCGCAGCGACGCACGGATGCACGCCAAGACCGTAGGATCCTACGCAGTGCCGTAGGGGACCGCACCGCCACTTCCCAGCAAATTAGGGACACTGTTGCTCCTGGGGTATCGGCGAGGACCATTCGCAACCGTCTCCATGAAGCTGGGCTACGGTCCCGCACACCGTTAGGCCGTCTTCCGCTCACGCCCCAACATCGTGCAGCCCGCCTCCAGTGGTGTCGCGACAGGCCTGAATGGAGGGACGAATGGAGACGTGTCGTCTTCAGCGATGAGAGTCGCTTCTGCCTTGGTGCCAGTGATGGGCGTATGCGTGTTTGGCGCCGTGCAGGTGAGCGCCACAATCAGGACTGCATACGACCGAGGCACACAGGGCCAACACCCGGCATCATGGTGTGGGGAGCGATCTCCTACACTGGCCGTACACCTCTGGTGATCGTCGAGGGGACACTGAATAGTGCACGGTACATCCAAACCGTCATCGAACCCATCGTTCTACCATTCCTAGACCGACAAGGGAACTTGCTGTTCCAACAGGACAATGCACGTCCGCATGTATCCCGTGCCACCCAACGTGCTCTAGAAGATGTAAGTCAACTACCCTGGCCAGCCAGATCTCCGGATCTGTTCCCCATTGAGCATGTTTGGGACTGGATGAAGCGCCGTCTCACGCGGTCTGCACGTCCAGCACGAACGCTGGTCCAACTGAGGCGCCAGGTGGAAATGGCATGGCAAGCCGTTCCACAGGACTACATCCAGCATCTCTACGATCGTCTCCATGGGAGAATAGCAGCCTGCATTGCTGCGAAAGGTGGATATACACTGTACTAGTGCCGACATTGTGCATGCACTGTGGCCTGTGTCTATGTGCCTGTGGTTCTGTCAGTGTGATCATGTGATGTATCTGACCCCAGGAATGTGTCAATAAAGTTTCCCCTTCCTGGGACAATGAATTCACGGTGTTCTTATTTCAATTTCCAGGAGTGTATATAACAGAGAAATCATGGCGTTTAACATTTTTACTTCAAGTGGCAAATGTGAACACCATGAGCTTTAATTTACGATCGACACTAGTATTACGCAAAAAAGGGTGTAACAGATGAGACTTCTGCAGTTCTGAGTGAAGCTTTATGCGCTGTTATGCGGCATCGCGTGCGTTCATTACCTTGTCGTTGGTTAGGCAGCTTTAGGGGAAGCAGCGGCCGGCGCTGCAGCCATCCAGCTCGCCGTCTCGGAACTAACTAACCTAACTTCTCCTTACTACAATTTACCGAAGTTGGTTTAAAAAATCGATATGGCTGTGTTTTCATCTGACCAATCAGGGTCTCAATGTTAAGCTCCGCCTACAAAAATTTTGTCTATCCAATGAGAAACGTTATACTTTTCGTGGTGGGGCAATGTCTTTAAAGTTTGCAACGTAACACAGACGCGAAAAAGTCTCACGCTAAAACCTGGAGCTTGTGTGGTCCTTTTAGCGTTATCGTAAGATCTATACTGTTCTTCTGGAGGGCTCTATCTTTTAACATGGGCTGGCGGGTGGCCCTAATGTAACAGACACGCGAAAAAGTCTCACGCAAAAACTTGTGGGTTGTAGTGGCCCTATTTGTGTTATCGTAAGATCCATACTGTTTTTCTGGAGGGCTCTAGCTTTTAACATGGGCTTGGGGGGGGGGGGGGGTCCTTAACGTAACAGAGACGCGAAAAAGTCTCACGCTAAAACTTGCGGGTGGTGTGCCCTAGTGGTTAGCTGGCGACGTGGGTGTCCAGTCCATCCCTTATCATAGGGCCTTCTAGGTTAACACGGTTTTGGTCTCGGATTCTGTTCTCGTTTCTCCCCTCGGAACTGCGTCGGTCTCACGGTGGGGAGGTACGACATGCATTTAGGCATTCTTGTGTTAGTCTGTGGTATTCCATTTGCTCACTCGTTACTCGTATTACTTTGGTTAATTTAATGTCACGATTTATTCGGAGCTATGTGACATACTACTGGATTTACTTATCATGTCAGGGTTTTCATGGAAGGTGTTGGATCTGCCTGACACCTTACATATTGATAGAGAATCCCATGCTGATTACATGTTTTTAGATTTCTGGAGGGCTTCTGACTTCTTTCCTCTCATAAGGTTTCTAATCAAATTGCTTGCATATGAAGTATCATCTCAGCTATGTGGTTGGATTCATAATTTCTTGTCAGAAATGTCACCTCAATTGGTAGTAACTGAGGGGAAAGTCACCTATTGAAAGCGAACATATATCAGAGGTTTTCCTAGGAAGTGTTACAGGCTACATGCGTTTCTTAATCTATATCAGCTACTTACAAAATGATCTGTTAACCTCCTTCTAAGATTGTTTGCAGATAATATTTTTGTTCACCGCCGAATAAATCCCTCAGAAAATGAGAATGAAAATAGGGAATAGTTTAGGCAAAATGTATGCATGGTGCGAAAAGTGACAACGATGAAATTAATACACATTCCGTTGAATTTCATTTGCAGTTTAAAGGTTATCGATACAGTTAAATACCTAGGATTTATAATTACCATTAACTGAAATTGGAAGTATCGCCATAAAAAATGTTGCGATGAAGCCGTAGGAAAGACTATGCTTCATTAGCAGAGCACTTAGAATTTGCAACAAATCTATTAAATAGACTGTCTACAATACGCTTCTCCTGGCAGGACTGATGAAGGACATCGAAAACATTGAAAGACGGGCAGTTCGTTTTGTATTACCACTAAATAATTGAGTGAGTGTCACCGTTATGGCAAATAATTTGAGGTACCAATCATTTGACAAGGGAGTTTTTCGCTGGGACGAGAAAGCTTCATGGAATTGTAACTACCAACTTTCTTCTCCGTAAGACCTAGTATTTTCTTGACTGACATTTACAAAAACGACCGTTATGATAAAATAAGAGAAATAAGAACTCGCACTGAAAGATTTAGATGTTTATTTTTCCATCGTGTTAATCGAGAGTCGATCGGTAGAGAATTAGCGTAAAAGTAGTACTAGGAATTCTCTGTGGAACACTCAAGCATGAATTGCAGAGCAGTGATATAAGTGTGAATGTGAACGAAATAACTGACTCTGCCCATTTGTCTCTCATCTGAAAATAATCGGCTTAGGAACCCGTATTCTCTGTATAGTTTTAACCATTAATGTTTGGAATACCCAGGAAAATGGATTACGGAACAAGCTAGATATACTAGTCACATTTGTCGCTACTTCAACGAGTTAAAGACGGAGAGGTCATATAATAAATAAGAACAGTGACTAAAAGTAAACTATTTATTTTAAGTGATTCCAAATTTGTATGTTTACTTAGTTTGCGAATATGTCTTTAAAAAAAAAAGTATATTAAACGTTCTGCATGTTACGGCTTCTAACTTCTTTTTTTTCAGAATAAAGCTGGCTAAACGAATGTGAGATGTGAGTGGTGAAATAAAAAGCGCTACATCAGAAAGTGGCGTTGGTTTAATTAGATTTCATTCAAAACATAATGAGTAAGTCCCCACGACACTATCAGGCACCGGGTGTTGGAAAATTAAGATAAGGTTACTTCAAGGTGTAAAAACGGCGAGATGGGTTCATTGAATGCCATCAGGTGACCTACAGTACAACTAAACAGACACACATTAAGAAGCGTGTCTGTCGCCATAAGTCACGACATTTAAGATTTTTGTTAACAATTGAATACTCACAAATGCCTGGCGTCTTGTGGAGTGCTTTGTCATATATCAGAATAGTTTCACTAACATGTAGGTGAACTGAAGACCTTACTAAGTATTGTCATATTTACACCCAAGAAAAAATATTGTTGTAAGTGGCGCACTGTTACGCTCTACAAATATAAACGCCAATGCCTTGCATAGCAGAAAAATTAAACATTAAGTAGCCCTTCTGTTTGACAATATTCCTGGCATTGTATCATGGCAACATTTAGTCATTTATTATTTATGAATTCAGGTTTGGTCTAAATAAACCACTGCCTGCTTTAATTTCGAAGCTCCATATTCTCTTAAAAGTGTAACTTATTTTGTTTTATTTGAAACTATGTCGTTTCATTCTCACATAATAAATCATTACCCCATTTATCCTTTTAAAAGGAAATTCCTTTTCTTCGTTAGTCTCTAAGTCCAGTTCTGAGTGGCAAAAGGTGCGAATTCATTAAGCCCATTTTGAATGACGGACGACAACTCTGGTTTTTGAGCCGCTGCAGGCTTATCAGGTGGTGTGGTAACAGGAACATTATATCCCGAACTCTCTACAGCTGGACGCTTGGGTCGTGGTGACTGCACTGCCTGCATTAGCCACGACCATTGCACCTAGCTGCACTTGGTCTGGAATATAACGTTCCTGTAACTACGCCATCTAATAGCGGGACTACATAAACGGCCATAAGTTGTGAGGTTTTCACTAACACCTCGTCCCACGCGTGCGATTGATGCGAACGCGGCGCATTGCGGGACCGTGCTAATATTGAAGCGATTCAAAGCGAAGCGACGCGATGCGTTAACTCCGTCGTATGTTCGCGGGACCGCAGCCGCTTTATTGTTGGTATAACACTTGAGCGGAAGTGCCTGCCACTGTGAAATACTTATCATCGAATTTTAAGATGTTTGGTAAAAAAACTGATTCCTCACATCTTACAGTCAGATATCTTTGCTCGATAAAGGCCTGAATTTTTTTTTTTTTTTTTTTGTTATTCTTCATAGTTACTGTGCTGCATCAAATTCTGTAAATCACTGCACAATATTTTAAGAGTTGACAGAGTTAAAACTCAATGCGTAGATTTTGAGTACGGTTCACTTTAGATTTTACATGACTGCTTATGAAATGCAGCTACCGTTTTGAAACTGTATTTACAATTGAGAGCAGCATGATATCTACCTCACACGCAGTACGCCCAGTCTTGCTCATGTCAATGTGAATCATATGGTCGTAACAGCCGTCGTATTTTATAAACGGTTGAAGATCTTGAAACTAGATGTTTTGCAAATGATAGCATGCAATGTTTTGCGTATTTTGCGGTATGATTAGTACTCGAAACATTTGTTTGTCTATCAAGATATGGAAGTAACTTTAGTTCTTCTCGAGGTAACAGTGCACTTTTTTTAACAATATTTAATACCTCCTCAAACAAGCATGCCGTGCCATTGCAAACGTTAACTTTTACGATGATGTATGTGGGCTAGTGAACTTTAACTGAAACCTTGTTTCTTGTTAAGTCACAAGATGTGCTCGCTAAGTAACTAGAGATTTTGATTATTTCAGTTTCCTTAAAGTTCTTTTGTTTATTTACAACTTTTAGAATAATTTATAGCTACATGTAGTAATACCAGCTATCAAACTAGTCTCTCCAGCAACGTTATTGAAATGGTCTTTATTCCTAGGCATCTAATTACTTCAGGTTCTTTTATCCTGTGATTCCAAGAACCAAATATAATTACCTGTCACCATTTCCAGAATTCATAAGTCCTTTAGAACAACACAGCATGCTATCTGGGCGTTTCGTCTGACCAAAGACTGATTAGTAGTTGCGTAGGGCCATAATTAGCTTTAACATGTCAACTTTAATTGTAATGGAACGATTGCCTAAATACCGAATATGCTTTACATTAATCTGCTTCCCCAAGACAGGTAATTAATCAAGTTATTGCCGTTTCGATGATATTTGGATTCAAAAGAAAAAGCCATTGCTGCATAAAACACTTGAGTGGAACGGGAATAAGGCATAATAATTCGTACAGTGGGACATATCCTCTATCATGCACTTCTCAGTGGTTTTCAGGGTATAAATATAGATGCAGACATATACAACGTTCCGCCGGCCGGAGTCGTCTAGAGGTTCTAGGCGCTACAGTCTGGAACCGCGCGACCGTTACGGTCGCAGTTTCGATTCCTGCCTCGGGCATGGATGTGTGTGATGTCCTTAGGTTAGTTAGGTTTAAGTAGTTCTAAGTTCTAGGGGACCTATGACCTCAGAAGTTAAGTCCCATAGTGCTCAGAGTCATTTGAACCATTTTGTATACAACGTTCCCGAAAAGCACTGATCAAAATTTTAGACACTGTAACATGAATCACAAACCACAAATAACATCCACCTCGCTCGAGAATGGCAAACCAACTGGTCGCATCAGATTCGTCGCATCGCGCTGGTATGTGCTCACATAGTACAATTCAACCGCTGGCAACTTTTGTGATGTCGCGCATTCACAACGGTTCACTCACTTTGGAAGATGACTAAATTGCTATTTACTTGTGTAGTTTATAATATCGCAGACATTGCTACCTAATAACAAATTTATCCGTGTCGTCAATGGGATGTTTATTGCATGCAATTCATATTTTTCTTCTTTGGAGGAGGTATTTCAAACCCACTCATCTCAGTATCGTGTTCCTGCTGTCGTAATCTGCACACCATCGAGTTACTCGACTACCATTTTCCGTCATCTTTCCCTTCAACAATATCACCCCTTTCTCCTACACATGGTCAACTAACTTAATAAAGTTAACAAGAAAGCTATAGCGCCTGTTTCCGAAGGCATTTTGTGTGATCCCTTTCCGTACTTGCACTGTGAGTTAACAACACGCTCAACTGTGAAGTAGAAGGTGGCTTTACCAGTCTCATAGGAGAGTTAGTGTTGTGGTTGGCAGGAGAGCCAACCCCTTGGTACTAAAGGAGTCCGAAATGAACTCGTCTCAGCTCACAAAGGCTGGCGTGGGGTCTGGAACATGACAAGGGAATTAGAATTGAGAAAAACGGACGTAGCTGGTGGAATACTTAACTTTAATCCATTAATGACGAACGTCGCTCTTGACGGTACATGATTTACAATATCAATAGAAACTGATCATGGCGCCTTGTTAGGTCGTAGCAATTAACGTAGCTGAAGGCTATGCTAACTATCGTCTCGGCAAATGAGAGCGTAGAAGTCAGTGAACCATCGCTACCAAAGTCGGCTGTACAACTGGGGCGAGAGCTAGGAAGTCTCTCTAGACCTGCCGTGTGGCGGCGCTCGGTCTGCAATCACTGATAGTGGCGACACGCGGGTCCGACGTATACTACCGGACCGCGGCCGATTTAAAGGCTACCACCTAGCAAGTGTGGTGTCTGGCGGTGCCACCACAGTTAGCTACCGTCATAGCGGAGTATACTGTTCGTTTGTCGAGTAATAAATCTAAACCTATCCTAATGTTGTAATGACATCAAGCATTGTAACTTCTAATGAAAATCCAACCTGAATGAGCCGACTGCTCATCGTAAACGTACAGAATGAACCGACCAAGTGCACCTCGTATTCAAGTTCGGTGTCAACACGTAGTGGGAAACGCAGGTACCCTCACAGTCCAGCTCCGCAGGAAAAGTAAATAGGTGTTAGTTGACACAGACCTTAATACTAGTGCAAAGCATCCATTTACATGGGCACGTAACCTTTCATAGTGACGGTGCTCAATATATCAGAGCAGCTTCTAATCTGCATAATACGGCTGAAATAACGTGCAAAAGAGCTGCAAGTTATATTAAACGACATTGTGAACAGCAGCAGTAAAAGCATTGAGAGGTTACGTGACACAGATGTTATCTGCACTTATTACGATAATCATGTTACTGGTGAGCATGAATTATAACCACTATCAACGCATTATGCATCGTGTAATGAACTCTATAAGCAAACAAGGAAAAGTTCATAAAAACACTATGTACTAAAATCCCAGTCGTGAGTGTGAAACAAAAATAGAGTTGTCTGTGAAGCATGTGTTCAAGAACAAACTAGAACAATGTAAAGAATAAATTGTATAATTCGTATATTGTATAATTGTATAATTCGTATATAATAGTAAATACAGGGCGACTCGGCTCAAACGCCCCTACCCATCGGTTTTGTGCAACCCGCAATACATTCATAAATCACATCCGAGGTTTTCGTATTCTCTCACTAGCTGTGCGCCATCTACCAATCCTACAGCAAATTAATGGGAACTTTTCGTAGGAAGTTAAATATAGTTAAATTTTGTACTAAGATACGTTTTTGCTGGAGGCCACGGTTTTCGAGTGATTCAACAAGAAACGCGTTTGAAGATGACATTTGTACGTTTCTCTTGAATAATTTAACGACATTCAAGTCCGACAAAAATGTCCTTTTCATTTTTTTTCTGTAGAAGTCAATAGTTAGGGCGTACAGAGAGAGGAGGGCGGAGGAGAGAGAATATGAAAAAGTGAAGTATCTGAAGGTGTTGCGGATTGCCTAAAACCCAGGTGCAGCTGAAGGCCCCTGTATAAAAAATACTTAATACAAAAGTTACATCGCCGTTTAACGTGTAGTAAAATGAGGACTAAAATTATACAGTAAAGAAGTTAGTCTCTTATCGCAGAGTACAACAGACCACCACGTTCTACAACAAAGTTACATGAACATGACATGATGACCAAATATTAAAATGAGACGCTGCACTTCCTTACTGTGTGTCCCATTCTTCAGATCCTTTGAATCCATTTCTGTGATAAATTTCCACCACTTTGATAATGGACCACTTAGATCTGGTTCTAATTCTTTGTGCTTCCCATAGATCCGTGTTTAGTCCTGGTGGTATTTTCGAAGAAGGGTTTTCTGTGAAAAGAGAGTAGTGTGTTGGATGTCATATTTAGGGCGACTAGTTGCAAATCACACATTTCTATTGGGGTTGTCTTCGGACATTATATCTTCTTTTTTTTATTTGTAAGAACGGCTCCCCTTCCACTGAATTTAACAGGCAGGTTGGAGTAGGGTTATACTTAAGTATGGTAAGACACTGAACCCACTTCCTGGAGGACTGTGGCGCATATCTCCGCCCGTCCGTCGCCATTTAGGTTTACTCTGCTTTCCCTAAATTGCTTAAGGCAAATGCCTGGGTGTTTCTCTAACCGTTTCAAATCCAGTTTCTACTCCGTCTATAACAGCCTTATCGTTAACGATATTTTAAATCCTAATATTCCTTCCTCATTTTCCACTCAAGTCTGAATCTATTCCAGTTTGTTTGCAGCTTGTATGCTGCATGTTAATTATTCAGCTATAAATATAAATATTTTCGTCAGCATTTGCTCTTCTATCGAATTTCTGTGGGATACCTTTCGTAGCCAGTCTATTGTTTGTTTCTGCTTGCTTTTCTTGGTCACTCCCCATTTCATTTTCTCCCACATAAAGGATAAGTATTTGTGGACTAGAGCTATGTTTTAATAGATTTCGATGATTTGAGTAAGCAAGTCTAGTTTAATATTGCTTTCATTCGCTGTAGCGCTTGATCACATGGTTGCTGTAAAAACGTTTACATCCTTGGAGTAATGCAATCTTCTCGGGTGACGCCCCGTGCGCAGACGTTTGTTCACGTAAACTTTGCTGACACGAGGAAGTCGCAGAAGACGTTTTGCTCCTGGCGACCTCCGACCTTCCGAGAGCTTACAGAGCCAGTAACTCCGGCTACCCCGCTGATACGCGGCTAACGGCCTGCCGCAAAATTAAACCGACTGCGGCTGCGGCTACGCCACTGACCCGCCTTATCGCACTGCGGAGCTGTCTCCCTGCTGCGGGCTCTCTCACCGACACTCATGTCCCTTTCTTCTTTTTTTCTACACAATAAACTGCATAGAGGCGAAACACTTTACGTTCTCCTCAGTGGTCACACACACACACACACACACACACACACACACACACACACACACACACACAAGCATTCTCTAGCATGTTCTGTCACAAACGTTGCTCCTGAAGCAGAAGAAAAAAATCCATTTTTTCCTTCTTGCTGCCAAACAAAATAAATGAAAATTTATCTCAACTTGTACAGAAAACAGTCTGTAGTTGTAACAGTCGAAGGAAATGAAAGGGATGCACTAATTGGAATGGAAATGATAAAATTTCAGCTTATTCTTCATGTTAATCGAGTACGATCTGTACGCTGAGGCAGCAGTAATAGAAACTAAGGATGAAGTTTTGAAAAGGAATTCTAATTCAGAGGGAACTATCAAAAACGTCATAGTTTGTAAATGGCACAGCCATTCGGTCAGAGACGGCGAAAGTAGGGGGAACTTTTGGCAGAATGAGGTACTTCATGTTCAACAGTCCCTTGACGAGAGAGAAACTGATAATAAGCCGTTAAAATAGTTCAGACCTCTTAGTTATAATATTAACATTCAAAATATATCACCATATCAATATTTAACTACCTAACTTTGCACTCTTATTGAAAAATTTGAGAATTGATAATTTTCCCCGTTTTGCATCACGAATGGGGAAAAATGGAGAATAATATTTCACATTCAAAAAGTAGTCATAAATGATAAATGGTATACAAACAACGTTTATGCTTGACATGTAGCGGACACATGGATGACTGCGTCCTCTGTCGATCCCGCACACGAATTGTGTTTCCGCTTGAGGCACACGCTACATCTGATCCAACCCTCTTCAGAGAAGTAAAGCCAGTAAAGGCATTCATCGGCTTCTTATAATTTACCACACTCGTTGGACAAATTCGGCTCCTTTAGTTTTGAGGATCTTTTGGAGCTTGAACCACTCTTTTTAGTTATTTTCGATCACGTGGTAGCTTTATGTTTTTTGCTATCTTCAGACTTTCCTTGACGTCCTGTACTAATTCAAGGCACTTTTTTGCTGACTTTGACCTATATGTCTTGGTTTCCTTGTTTGATATTTCTTCCTCTGCGTTAATTAAAATGGTTCAAATGGCTCTGAGCACTATGGGACTTAACATCTGAGGTCATCAGTCCCCTAGAACTTAGAACTACTTAAACCTAACTAACCTAAGGACATCACACAACACCCAGCCATCACGAGGCAGTGAAAATCCCTGACACCGCCGGAAATCGAACCCGGGAACCCGGGCGTGGGAAGCGAGAATGCTACCGCACGACCACGAGATGCGGGCTGCATTAATTAGATCCATTTTATGAAGAGCAGCTGTTTTGCTTTTATTTTCTGATACACGTTTGTTTATCAGTGCTACTTCTAGAAATGATAATATGCTCTCTGATCAGGAAATTTGGAAGCTACATTCTAGAGATATCGCCACTTCACAATGAGGCATGCTCGATGAGATCAGTGTAGGAATTGTCCCCTGTGAGGGGACCTGATACAGTTTTCTTTGAAGTTTGCAACGTAATATCAGTGATTGCTGATGGTAAGAAATCTTCAGTTCTAAATACATTCTAGTCAACAGGACAAATTCCGGGTTTTAGAAAGCCACCAACAGCATTTAACAATGATGAGTACTGCAAATACTCTCTGCCAAACGAGGTCGTAATCTGTAGCAGTGTGGTCACTTTTCAAGGATATGATCTAACACATTTATGACTTTCATCCCCGCAATAATTACTTAGGGATTTCTTGTAGGATACAGCCAATGGCTGTAGCCTTCGAGAGTTATGTGGTGGTAAATACAAATTTATAGCCCGTTATCCCTTCCTAGATTGATTAGACCTACCTTTTTGTGTGAGTCGAATGTCTGTCTGGAATGAGAAGAACTGGATTTTGTTTGCTCACCCTGTAAACGAGTTTTTGAGCCATACTGCAAAGAGCAGTTGTCCAGCCTGTTTCGTGAACCTCTGATATTGCACCAGGTGGAGATCAGTCTGATATTCCTGACACATCCGTTTTTTTTGGGGGGGGGGGGGGGGGGAATTAACAAGGGAGCGACATACACAAAATATGCTGAGAAGCAGGTCACCACTGTCAAAATGTCACCTATTTCAGTAGAGGTGAGAGTTCGCACTTGCCTACGCCCTTTCAGACCAAGTATTCTTGAGTGGTCTGTAGGGCTTACTGAGATTCCTGTCTCATCACAATCAAATATTCCACCCAGTAAGCCTGTATTAATCGACTACTGTACTGAAAAAGTTAAAGAATTTGTCAACTGCTGTTTTATTAAAGTCTATAGCTCGAGTCGCTGAAGTAGCCTCTGGCCTCTGTAAACTCAGTGTTTGATTGTGCCTAAAAAATCATCTTAACCACTGTACTCCTTCTGTTCCATCGTTGTCAGACTGATGAGGGAAGTTGTTACGATTAACCAGGTCATAGGCTAGTTCAAATGTTATTAAACCAAATAGTTGAGCTCCGATTTTAGTCAAATACCCGACTAGTTTGGCCTCTTGTTATACAGTAAAAACACAATTAAATCGATTCATTGTTTCTTTTTCAAATAATAGTCTTTGTTTTCGCGGTTTTTCTTCATATGATTACTGTGGTTCAGTAGATGCTGAAATGAGCTGCTGCTGTCTTATGGCCCACTACTACAGGTATTATAGATTCTACAGATTCTTGTATAGGTATAATAGACCAATTCTGCGTGTTACTTTTTCTTTTGTACACTCGAATCGTTTTGTACGGACAGCAAAAAATCTTTAGTGTATAAAATCTGAAAAAATGCAGAAGTAATCACCATACTTCCAGATTACGTATCATTCAGTGACCACAATAAATTATAATTAATATTTAAACTGCTTGAAAATAAAGCAGAGGATACAGCCGAGACAGTGGTGATAGTTTATTTTGACTGTAACAAACGTGTGTTTACTTACATCTACATGTACATCTGCATCCATATTCCGCTAGCCACCTGACGGTGTGTGGCGGAGGGTACTTCGAGTACCTCTATCGGTTCTCCATTCGTGAGATAAAAGGCCTGAATATTGCAGAAACTTGTATGAAAAACGCATCAACACAGAACAAACAAGAATGCAGTACGTACTGGTGTCGATGTGTTGTTTCATACTTCGCCACGACCTCTCGACATCTACGACACTCTACCACACTACAGGTGGCAAGTCAGGGATTTCGCTCTCCGTACTCGCTCAAGCGCGCCGCTCTCGACCATGGCGTGCGCGAGTATAAAACGTCGCAGCGGGCAGGCTGCCGTCTAGCGGATCGCAGCGCAGAGGCAGCCGAGTTTGATGCGCTCGCTGCTTTTCCGCTATTAACGTTGCAGTATCCCTGTGTGTCTGTAGGCTGGGGTTCCTCAAAAAAAAAAAAAAAGGCCAAATGGCTCTGAGCACTATGGGACCTAACATTTATGGTCATCAATCCCTGAGAACTTAGAACTACTTAAACCTAACAACCTAAGGACATCACACCACAGCCAGTCATCACGAGGCAGGGAAAATCCCTGACACCGCCGGGAATCGAATCCGGGAACCCGGGCGCAGGAAGCGAGAACGCTACCGCACGACCACGAGCTGCGGACGCTGGTGTTCTTCCTCCCAGCTTATAGAAGGACCCCAAGATCGATTTAGTTGTGCTGTAGACGCATATTCCTGCACAGTAGCGTCTAATCGTGACATCAGTATGAGCCATAAGAGAGAATAAAGTTTACTTTAGACAAAAAATTTGGGAACAGTTAAAAATCTCAATGGAATCTAAGGAACTACCAACTTCTGTAAGGACGGTCGATCTCGGAGTGAAAACAAAATTCATTGCTGTTTTTATAACATCATCTGCTCTATTCGTTCAAATTTACGTATGTGTATGTTATCAGAAATCTAAAAATAATTGTCCCATCAATATTCTTCGATAGCATCGAAACTGTAATGAATTGTCAGAATGTAATCGACTCGTTTCGGATCAAGTATGCTTCGTCTGTCCGAGATGAGGGGCGTCGTCATCATCACCATCCCTTCGCGTTAAATACAAACCAACCTCACCAGTGGATTGAAAATCGTGTGGCTCACAGTCCAGTCATTCCGAAAATATGGACTTTTATTTGGCTGGTAAGCGCCGCTGACACTCTCTAGACGGACACAAATAAATATATCGCAAATATTACAGAAACTGAAGAAGCAGGATAACATCAGACATTTGCGTAAATGAAAGAAGTATATGCCCCAGAAGGAGGATGCAAGAGACTATATGATAAATTTTACAAGAGTTTGCGAAGTGCTCTTCATTCCATAAATAAGAAAGACTATTGTCACAGGTGGAGATCTGAATGCTAGAATGCAGAAACAGCCAATAAGGTATCAATCGGAATAAATGACGAATCAGCAGTTAATCCAAATGAACAACTGTTACGAGGCTTCGTGAATTTAGATTCGTTGCGAATAGAAACTAGAGAGGTTTAAAAATTTACCCGGGCGTCCGCGATTGTAGATCGATGTTAGATCAATAATCATCTGTCAGAAGAAGAGGAAAATTAAAAATAATAAAAAAATCATCTGATGTCTTACGACAAATGGATAAAAGAGACTTTTAGGAACTTCAAGAGGCTTTACAGAACTCTAAATACGAAGAGCTCCCAGAGCGGCCACTCTAAATATACAACTTTTTAAATACTGACCATAACAAGTTAATTATATACCTTATATTTTATAAATCGATGTTGACAGCAAGCAAAACTACCAATGGAATGGAAGAAAGCTATAGCAGTACCCATCTTCAAAAGAAGATAAATAACAGACTACTCTTAAACACAGCATACAGAGTACATGTGACGGTAGCAGTAAAGAGAATGAGAAACAGCATATTCCTTGAGGAACAAACTGCTTTTCAGGAAGGAAGATCTTGCTACCACAATATTTTCTCATTAAAACAAATAACAGGAAAAGAAGACAATACGATATAATGACCTGTATGGTCTTTACCGATTATAACAAAGCTTTCTGCAGGGTACATACAAGAAAACTATGGATATTACGAAAGAAATCGTATACCACTACATCTCATCGAAGTTATTCGAAGTACTTATGAGTCTTCAAATGTCATGGATATATAACAACACAGATAAATTTTAGGCTAGAATCTGGAAATATCTTCCAAAGAAATGTTAATAGAGAGCTCAAACTACTGTGTATTTCACTGATTCATTTTAATTTATGTTTAGACGACGTTTTGAGGGAATGGAAACAACAGATTCTGAAATCTGATATAGGGAACATCTTCAAAGAAATAAATTTTATTATAACTCTTTATGATTACTGACGACCAGAGTCTAGTTGCCTACAACGAAGATAACTTACAGAGGGCGTTACATGTGCTATGTAAAATAGCAAAGCAATATAATTTAAGTATATCGACAAATAAAACCAAGTCCATGACATTTGAAGACTCATAACTTTTCAGATGTATATTCATATTGGAAACCAGAACTATTGAACAACTTAACACCTTCAGATTTTTGGGTTGTAACATATCATATCTTGGCGAATCTCGTTACTCAAACAATCGTCTTCGAAACCGTGTTTTAGGACTATATTCAAAAGATGTGCAGCGCATGTATAACATGGAAAGGATTGCAGTGCCTTGCTTATATTAGCGTCACGGTCTGTGACAAAAGAAGTCTTATTAAGGTGTTGGGGATTTAATCCTAAATTAAACAATGTTTCCTCTGTATGGTTCTTAATTAATTCCCCAGATCTTCTCTTTTCTGGAAAGTGAGTTGTTGCTAATACCATGTTTTCCAGAGTCCAGTCTTGATCAACGAAGTGTGCAGTAATCGACACATAACACCTTTTTCGATAGGGATCGGTTCCCTATCAGCAGTACATTAACATTCATTCACAGCTATGGCCTGGACAGTACTTGACACAATACTCGCCAGTATTTCATTTGTTTGTCTTTCAGTATTTCGTGCCGCCTTTGTCGGTTAATGCCAGATAACAATGTAAATGGACTAATGTTCGTAGCGTAATTTCTTACCGTTTTTAGTTATAGAGACTTTCACTGAAGCTGGTAATGCTTCAGAACTTCCATTATGTTATGTTCTGCAGACATGTGTCTTCAGATGTGTCTTAGTGGATCTATATGACAGGAGAGCAGAGCACCTGACACAGTACACGTAACTAACATGATTTCCATCCTTATCAGTTAATAATGTAAATCTGTCCCAAACATTGCTATGACCACCTGCTCTCGCACTCAGGATGTATTCTTTCCAATTAAGCTTCCCTCCCACAGTCTTATTCGTCTTACGTTCAACGATATGATCATGCAGCGAATGACTGAGTGGCGATCGGGTAAGAGTACGAGGTCGGGAGTTTCGAGCGTGGCACGCTCGATCGAGCGTGGAGGAAGTCGAATGCATTTGTTCTCCTCGTCGAAAGCACCTATACTGATATCTGCCGGACTTTCCTGTAACTACACGCACGAAGCAATTCGAGCGAGCGCAAATGCCAAATGCAAACCTTTATGCCACACTACTATGTTCTGTAATATGTTCCTCTACTTTGAAGATGAAATGAAGTGAATGGATGCAGCCGGCCGCGGTGGTCTAGCGGTTCAGGCGCTCAGTCCGAAACCACGCGACTGCTACGGTTAAAATCCTGCCTTGGGCATGGATGTGTGTGATGACCTTAGATTAGTTAGGTTTAAGTAGTTCTAAGTTTTAGGGGACTGATGACCACAGATTTTAAGTCCCATTGTGCTCAGAGCCATTTGAACCATTTCTTTTAATGGATGCAGTCTGGAAAAAACGTAATAAAATGAACAGTATCAAAAGTAAAGCGATGCACTACAGTACAGTCAGATGACACTGAGGGAATTAGTGTAGGAACAGAGATGCTAAAACAGTAACAAAGTTTTGGTATTTGGGTAGCAAGACGAATGACGATGATGATGTAAGGAGGACTGGAAATATGTCTATCTTAACGTGAAATACAAATTTGAGTATACATGCAGACTGAAGCGACGAATGAAAATTTGAACCTAGGTCACAACTCAAGAACAGGTCTTCTGCTCGTTAGGCAGATGCGCTAACCACTACGCCACCCTGGCACACTAGCTTTGTACAACTGCCTCCTCGATCAAACTTCCCATTCCCGCCTGCGCAGTGGCTAGTGCATCCGCCTAGGGAGTAAGAGACTGGGGTTAGAGTCCCATCCTCGATACAAATTTTCATTCGTCGCATCAGTCTTCATATACATATAATAAATGTTTCAGACTTGGAAAGTTCTCAGTAGCCATATAGTTTCATTTGACAGATATAAGTGTTAGAATGTCGTGTCCCCCTGAATTTGTCTAAAGTGTGGTCTCATACAGAAGCGAAACTCTTGAATTGTGTTAGAAAAGAAACCTGTTAACTAGTTGGGTAGATCGGATAACTAATAAAGAAGCAGTAAAGGTTACATCATCATCATCATCATCATCATCATCATCACCATCATCACTTAAGACTGATTATGCCTTTCAGCGTTCAGTCTGGAGCATAGCCCCTCTTATAAAATTCCTCCATTATCCCCTATTCAATGCTAACATTGGTTCCTCTTCTGATGTTAAGCCTATTACTCCAAAATCATTCTTAACCGAATCCAGGTACCTTCTCCTTGGTCTACACCGACTCCTCCTACCCTCTACTGCTGAACCCATGAGTCTCTTGGGTAACATTGCTTCTCCCATGCGTATAACATGACCCTACCATCTAAAAGCCTGTTCGCCCTGACTGCTACATCTATAGAGTTCATTCCCAGTTGTTCTTTGATTACCTCATTGTGGACACCCTACTGCCATTGTTCCCATCTACTGGTACCTGCAATCATCCTAGCTACTTTCATGTCCGTAACCTCAACCATATTGATAAGGTAACCTGAATCCACCCAGCTTTCGCTCCCACACAACATAGTTGGTCGAAAGATTGATGAACAGTGCACAGATAACTTAGTCTTGCTACTGACTTCCTTCTTGCAGAAGAGAGTAGATCGTAGCTGAGCGCTTACTGCATTAGCTTTGTTACACCTCGCTTCCAGTTCTTTCACTATGTTGTCATCCTGTGAGAATATGCATCCTAAGTACTTGAAACCGTCCACCAGTTCTAACTTTGTTCCTCCTATTTGACACTCAATCCGTTTGTATCTCTTTCCCACTGACATTACTTTAGTTTTGGAGATGCTAATCTTCATACCATAGTCCGTAAATTTCCGATATAGCCCTGAAATATTCTTTGCAAACTTTCAATCGAATCTGCCATCACAACTAAGTCATCCGTATATGCGAGACTGCTTACTTTGTGTTCACATATCTTAATCTCACCCAGCCAGTCTATTGTTTTCAACATATGATCCATAAATAATATGAACAAAAGTGGAGACAGGTTGCAGCCCTGTCCTACCCCTGAAACTACTCTGAACCATGAACTCAATTTACCGTAAACTCTAACTGCTGCCTGACTATCTATGTAAAGACCTTTATTTGCTTGCAAAAGTTTGCCTCCCATTCCATAATCTCGTAGAACAGACAATAACTTCCTCCTAGGAACCCGGTCATACGCCTCTTCTAGATCTATAAAGCATAGATACAATTCCCTGTTCCACTCGTAACGCTTCTCCGTTATTTGCCGTAAGCTAAAGATCTGGCCCTGACAATCTCTAAGAGGCCTAACCCCACATTGATTTTCATCCAATTGGTTCTCAACTAATACTCGCACTTTCCTTTCAACAATACGTGAGAAGATCTTACCCACAACGCTGATTAAACGCTGTAGTTGTTACTATCTTTTCTGTTTCCATGATTAAAGATTGGTGTGGTTACTGCTTCCGTCCAGTCTGATGGAACCTTTGCCGACTCCCACGCCATTTCAATTATCCTGTGTAGCCATTTAAGGCCTGACATTCGACTGTATTTGATGAGTTCCGGCTTAATTTCATCCACTCCAGCCGCTTTATTGCACTGCAATCTATTGACCATTTTCTCCACTTCCTCAAACGTGATCCTATTTCCCTCATCATACCTATACCATTGTACATCGAAATCTGAAACATTACTGATCATATTTTCACCTACAATGAGCAACTCTTCAAAATATTCCCTCCATCTGCCCAAGGCATCAACAGGATTCACCAGCAGTTTTCCTGACCTGTCCAAAATACATGTCAGTTCCTTCTTACCTCCCTTTCGAAGATTGTTAATTACACTCCAGAATGGTTTTCCAGCAGCTTGACACAAAGTCTCCAGCTTGTTTCCAAAGTCTTCCCAAGATTTCTTCTTGGATGCTGTAATTATCTGTTTGACTTTGTTTCTTTCTACAACGTAGCTTTCTCTGTCTACCTGTGATCAAGTATGTAGCCATTTTTGACACGCTTCCTTTTTCCTTTTACAGGCTGCCTTGACTGTGTCATTCCTCCAAGCTGTTTGATTCATCCTACTTTTACACACTACTGTTCCAAAACATTTTTTAGCCACTTCTAGTACTGTGTTCCTGTACCTTGTCCATTCCTTTTCCAATGACTGTAATTGACTATATTCAACTAACTGGTACCTTTCTGAGATCACTGTTATGTACTTGTGCCTGATTTCCTTATCCTGAAGTTTTTCCACTCTTATCCTCCTACATATGGACCTGACCTCCTGCACCTTCGGCCTCACAGTACCAATTTCACAGCAGATTAAATAGTGATCAGTGTCATCAAAGAACCCCTGAATACACGTGTGTCCCTCACAGCCTTCCTGAATTCCTGATCTGTTATTATATAGTCAATGACAGATCTGGTTCCCCTGCCTTCCCAAGTATACCGGCGAATGTTCTTATGTTTAAAAAAGGGGTTTGTGATTACTAAGCCCATACTGGCACAGAAATGCAACAGTTGTTTCCCGTTCCTGTTGGCCTCCATATCCTCTCCAAATTTACCCATAACCTTTTCGTACCCTTCTGTTCGATTTCCTATCCTGGCATTAAAATCACCCATGAGCAGAACACTGTCCTTGTCCTTTACTCTAAGAACTACACCACTGAGTGCGCCATAAAAACTATCCATCTTATCTTGATCTGTCTCTTCACAATGCGAATATACTGACACAATCCTAATTTTCTTGCTAGACACTGTCAAATCTATCCACATCAGTCATTCGTTTACATATCTAATTGAAACTACGCTGGGTTCCATTTCTTTTCTTATGTAAAGCCCTACACCGCATTGTGCAATTCCTGCTTTGACTCCTGACGGGTAGACCTTGTATTCTCCCACTTCCTCTTCTTTCTCACCCCTTACCCGAATGTCACTAAGAGCTAAAACATCCAACCCCATCTTATTTGTAGCCTCTGCCAGCTCTACCTTCTTCCCAGAGTAGCCCCCATTGATATTAATAGCTCCCTATCTCGTTACCATTCGTTTGCCGAGTCGTATCTTAGGAGTCCCTGGTTTGTCAATTAGAGGTGGGACTCCGTCACCTCCAAAGGTCCGAGGCATTTGGCTCTGATTGTTGCCAGCATCATATTTAAAGTACCAGGGAAACAGGTTGCTAGCCTTACTTGCCCCGGGTCCCATTGAGTTTTACAGCAGTGAATTGCAATTAATGTTTGTTGTATATCCAGATTTCGGTGACTTCGTGACCGTCTTCAATGCAGTAAATACGAGTATGAAGTCAGCCTTTAACATAAATAGTCGAATTGGGACTATGTGCATATGTAAATGGTTTTCATGTTTTAACTTACGTTTACTGCATTGAAGATGGCCACACAGTGACCGAAATCTGGATAAACAATACACATTACTTGCTAATGGTTGCTGTACCCTTTACTACTTGAAATAAATACACTCGATGGGCACAACTGCTTCCCCGTGGATTCAAACCTGATAAAGCTAGTAAAGGGGTATCGAATCAAATCAGAGAAAAGAATTGGCTAAAGAAAGAAACATGTTAATAAGACATATCCTGATGCATCAACGAATAGTGGTTTTGGGATTGGAGGGAAGTGTAGGAGAGGTGCAGGCATTGTTTTCTCATGATCACTAGAAGACGGGAGGACGTCGAAATTTCAGCACCGTAATCTATTCAAAAATCAGGCATTTAGATTTGTGTATAAACAGATTTCTATCTACCACTGGTTCCGTCTGGTACTCGGACTCCCTACTCTCGGAAAACATAATCTACTTGTGTAACAGTGCTCTAAATGAAAAGAGAAGAGTTTAATATGCGGTCGACCAGGAGGTCATTTGACACAGGACGGAATGGCTAAAGATGAGGAAGTAAAATGACTGTATTCCTTTCAGAAGGACTATCCGGTAGTTACCTTACGTGATTTAGAAAACCTAAAGGGGGATGCTAGACGGAAATTTGTGACCCTTCTCACCCCACACAGCTGCACTGACATTGAGGAACGTGCATCACTCATCCGTTCTACATGAAATCTCCACTTGTGGCTATATTTCTTGATGCAGGTTGTAGATGATGAGTGACTGAATTATACATGGTGTCCCAAATTTTCCTTACAGACAATTACTCATGATACAGTACAATACACCTCATTTGGTACCGCTTCCTTAGCTTGGTCATAAGTCCTGTTCCATTTCTCGACCTTGCAATTGACGTGGCCTTTCATTAAAAGATAAAGCTCACCTACCGAGGGAGCTACACGCTCCAGTTATTTTGGATAGGTAATAGATATGCGGTATCAGTGGACCAGCAATGGGCAACAATTACATCATACTAGGTTTTACTCTGAAAATTTTCAAAATAATTTTGTTTCATCACTTTCCTAAATTCGAACTCGACTCATTGAAAAGCATGTACAGAGACTCAAACAACACTGCTCTTCAAAACACAAGAACGAAACAAATAACGTAACGTAACTTATTAACTATTCGGGGGAACTGAACGAAAGTCAAGGAGTATATTGCCAGAAGTCTCCCAGTCGCACACAGAAAGTCCGATGTCACATGCCATGAAGTCAGCATGACTACAGCGCCAAATGGGGTTGGCCCCGCAACACGAGGCAGTTGAAGGAATGGGAAAGACTGTGTCGAACAGCAAGGAGGGGTGGCGTTATTCATTACAGTGTGGCCCGGTGACAACATTTTGATGACTTCATACGTCATCGGGAAAACTGGAAGAAGGATGAAGTGTGTCGAATGAGTTGTTTGACTTGCATGGGGAGCGTTCTTAACCACAGGCACTGCTAGGAAAGGAGAGGAGGCGTCGACCACGATTAAACACAGCATGAGACCTCCGCTACATTGCGCAACAGGCAAGAAGAGGTCAAACAGCAGCTGCAATTGAAACCACATTAATAGGATAGTAAGGCACTCAGTTCTACGCTCTACAGTGGCATGGCGACTGCATGGGGGTGATCTCTTTACCTGTGTTTACCTAACTACCAGTACGCTGTGTTTCGACGACACTTTCACAACGGTGGCACCGTTTGCGATGGTGCCAAGAGCTTAGGGACCGGAGCTACACGTTATCTTCTTGGACCAGAGCACATTTAGCCTGAGTAGCGATTCTGGACGCATCCTAATATGATGACAGGTAGGAAGACATAATGCACCCAGGAACATTGTCAAAAATGTCCAGGTGTTATGGTATGGGGAGCATAATGTTGCATGAACGTACTGACCTCTAGATCCTTGAACGTGGTGTACTCACCAGTAAGCGTTACTGTGAAACTGTACTGCTTCACCATGTTCGTCTTTTCAGAGTTGCATTCGGCCCTGACTTCATTTTTATGGCTGACAATGCGGGATCGCATCGAACAGCGCAGGTGCAAGAGGTCATGGAACGAGAGGATATCGTCTAATGGACTGGTCTGCCCTTTCCCATGACTTAAATCCCATAGAGCATAGATCCGTTGGGGATGCGTATTGCAACACGTCTACATGCACCGTGACCATCAAGCATTGTCAACCGTGCTGGTGAACGAATGGAACGCTCTATCAGAAGCAGCCCATTCTTTGATGGAATAGTTATTGTGTAAAAAAGATAAATAATATTAGAGTTAGTAGATGGAGCACAAATTAGGGTTGGGGAATGATAGAAGAATAAATCGACCGTGTCTTTTTGAAAGGATCTATTCGAGGACAAGCCTTAATTGGTTTAGGGAAACCACAGGAAATCTGAATCGGAATGGCCAAACGTAGATTTTAACCATCATCCTTCTAAATACTCCACCTCGCTCAGTAAATGAAATATAATTCGCGACATAAAGGTAGAGGGGGAACAAGAATGGAATGCAGGAGAGAGTGGATGTCGGGTTCAGAAGATGAAACTTGCACAATTATAGAGCTTGTTGTTAATTCCATTCTGGGTGACGACGTGTCTTAGATCGTGTGATCCATGGCTTATTAGCAGCACTATGGCTATGGAAAACAAGCCCTATCGCGTCTCGGTCGATCCTTCTGCCACTGATTTCACCGCAACTGAGGTCCTCTGCAACATGTGACCAAAAATGTATGACGATTGGTGCGAAAAGTACGCTTTTGGCGTTCACAGTAGTTTACTTTTTTAGATCTCCCAAAACTATGGTTGGATTTAGTCAATCACTGGTGTGTACACTTCACCATGACACCACTAATAATGACCTTTGCATTCACCTCCTGTGAACGCTCTCTGACAAAATGGGAGAAGATTTGATGCATTAGTGGGGCACAGAAATCTCCTTTGACTCATCCTAAAAATAAACGTCTGTAAGATTTTGTTGTCTTGTCTGTATGCTTAAATAACCTGTGATTGCACAAACAGTGCATTTAGTGGGTCATCCAGTTATGTTAAGCAGCTTTTGTCTTCGTAAACGGATAGCAATATTGTTGTAGTAAAAAAATTTTCTGAATCTACAGCGTCAGCCATTTAATGTTTCCGGAAACCTAACAAAATTTTCCTAAGTATAAATGAAAAGAACTACAGGCTCTTTCCCCTGTGTAAAAATATTTCACATCCGATAAAATCTTAGCAGCTGGGAATAAGAGTGTCGCTAGTTTATACCTAGTTCATTGACGTACGTTTTCGACGAAGTTGTAAAAACTTCGTGCAGTGAATTAAAAATTCACCCGGAAAAGAGAGCACTGGCGGAATGCGAACACAATGTTTATCACAGTTCTCCTGATATTGAGTGAGATGCTGGACTCTCACTAGGGAGGTGCGGGCTATCCCAGTGTGGCCATTCGGATTTAGGTTGTCCGTGCTTTCCTTAAACCGCTTAAAGAGAGGGCAGGAATGGTTCCTTAGATAAGGACGCTGCCGATCCATTCCTAATTCTTGTCCTGTCACTTTTTTTTTCGGTCCGAACTTAATAACATATTCGTCGTGTGTATTTAAACTCTGTCTCGCTTCGTAAAATTTAACGTCACCACAAAAATAATAACGACGTTTACTTTCGAGAGCTAATGAGTGTGCCAGACAAATATGACAAGAGGGAGGACGGTCAGCGGGATTGCTCCGGGTACTTTCCTAACATTTGCAATTTCTAAGCGAGTAGTGATTGTGGGCTTGTTATGTGTGGCGGTTACTTGTCACACACCACTGCCGAGGTTGACGACCTCGTACTCAGCAGCTACAATAGCCAACGAACAACACGACATTCCTCATGTTCCAATTTCGCGCTTAGTTACACTGCTTATCATTATTCTTATAATAGTTGTAGTACTTTTAGCCATCCGTGGATCACTTTTACAAGGGTATTGGACATGTCATTGTGTTAAAAATTAGGAACAAAAGAACACCAAATTCATGGATTTTTATAGATCTGGTTTGACAAGGATTCAACATGTAGTCGATGATGGCGTCATAGTAGGAACCACACCAGCATCCTCCTGGAGTAATTTAGGGAAACGACGGAAAACCTAAATCAATATTGCCGGGTAGAGACTGGAGTCGCCAACCACAACAATACGTGGCCAGTCTATTTAAAACAGTGCAACTTCATTTTTATCCCATATGTAAAATTCTGTTCTGCGAAGGATTTAGTTAACATTGTAGAACGCTAGAAATGCAAACAGTATTCGCAAAAACAAAAGTTTAAATAATAAATGCTGCATCAAGAAAATAAGCATGTATACACGCTGCAAAAACAAACTTTCTAAATTTTAGTTAATTTTGCTTAGTTATTATCATCATAATATTATCAAGTGAACCTGAAGTACTCATATATGAGAGACATAATTTACTGTTCCATTCATTTCAGTGCATTACATTCACATAACACAATTAAGAAGTACTGAAATATATTGGCTGGACAGGAATATATTTGATAGTTCAAGATATTAAATCTACAGTAGCTCTTAAAAGAAACTGAAAACGGTCACTTCCTTTTCATGTAATTATGGCGTTCGGGGACTGATGGGCTTAGAAGTTAAGTCCCATAGACAAAAATAAGGCGTTCAACTTTATAGTTTATAATTTACAGCGTTCAACTCTTACAGAAACCTATTTCAGTTTTCGTTGAAGATGTTGCTCACTTTTTAGAGATAACATTCGTCTATTCACTCTACGCTCAACACTGAATTCAAATCTGACATCGCTTTTGTTCCTGCGCTATATAAATGAGATTCCATAGTACATTGCAGTAGAAATTGTGCACTGTTCTGAGGATATTAGCATTATAACCAATCCCAATAAAGTTACAACAAAACCATCAATAAATAACGTGTTGTGAAGTGGTATTAACAAGTTCTTGATAAATGGACTATCCCATCACAGTTAGTTTAGTTCATTGCAAGGCAAGATACATCGCCATCAATTACAATACCGGAGAAAGAAAATATGTGAAACTTGTGAAACAAAATTTTGGGTACGCATCTTGACAAAAACGTGAAGCTGAAATCACATGTTCTAGATCTTCCCCTACGCTTGAGTTAAGCAAGATTTACTGACAATACAGGGTGAAGCGAAGTTCGCGCACTAGGGCTTCGCAGCGTGACTCCTCACATGCTAGTGATAAGAAAACATCTGCCCCAAAATTTCGTTTGGAGAGTATATACGGCAGAAAAAGGACGTTGGAGAGTGGCAATCTGGCAACGCTGTAACCACATGTATTGTGACTACTTGTCAGGAGGCCTTGGTTATACTTTGTAGTTCGTACAGTGTATAAAGTTTTGGGTTAGTATGCAGGAGGACGAGGGTTCGATCTTGGGTTAGTGCGCATTATTTTATTTGCTAATGTCATTCTGACATTTTATTCTGTAATATACACCATTTCTTAAGTCACGCGTATCCTAAATTTACAACATTTTGTAACGCTGAACATAACAAATACGTGGCTAGACAAATAAGAAATAGACAGTTGAAACAAATGACATGTCATAAGACAGAATAACTACAAAAACCATATCAGTTTCGAAATGTTAAAGATGACAGCACAGTACAATAACACAACATCTACCTGTCATTTATACTACGTGTAATATGAGCGCTCAGATGTCGCACATTAGCTGCCAGTGACGATAATAATGTCCATATTAACGACCGCATGACCATCATAACAGAATACGTTGTCCTCAGAACAACAGATGCTCAAAGCGACCTCCTTCCATGTCCAAACATTGCGCAACTCGCCGTATCATACAGCTCTGGTCCCTTCGCACCAAAGATGCGTCCACAGTAACAAGAGCAGCATGAACACGCGCTACCAATTCTTACACATTCGTCGGCGGAGTAGAGTACATGTGTTGCTTTAGTTGTCCACACAGGAATAAATCCAAGGGATTTAGGTCAGATGAAAACGGTGGCGATGCAACTTGACCTCCACGTACGAGCCATTTCTCTGGAAATGTTGTGTCCAAATACTGTCGTGCATTAATTCCAGAGTGTGGAGGTGTACCATCACGTTGGAACTATATCCTCTGCCACACATGTATTGGAAAATCTTCCAGTGCATCAGGCAGATAGTTCCAGAGGAATGCATGATACCTTCGCGCAGTCAACCGGTCAGGCAACATGTATGGTCCAACCACCTGTCGCCCAATATTCCTGCCCACACGTTGATACCAAAGCGAACTCGGTATGCTCGGTCGTGGGTGATGCGTGGGATAACCTCACACCAATGATGGGCACTATGCATATTGAAGACACCCTCACGAGTGAATGCTGGTTCATCTGACCAAATTACAGTGTTCACAAAGTCATTGTTGGCTTCCTATTGCTGTTGGAACCATTCACAAAACTGCATTCTGTGATTGCGATGTGCAGGATGCAGGGGTTGCGTGAAAGCATAATGATAGGGGTGCAGCCCATGCTCGTGCAGAATGTTAACGACCGTGCGTTGCAAGACACACAACTGCCTTGCTACGCTACGTGTACTTCGCTGGGGTTCTTGTTGTATGACCTCCAGAATAGCTTCCTCAGTAGCTGGGGTACAGCGAGTCCGTGGACGACCCCTGCCACGCGATGTTTGAAGGAGACAACCTGACTCCCGAAGGCGCAGATCCAGATAACAAAACACATTTTTTCTGGATGGCGTCGATGAAGATATCTAACAGCATATTCACGAGCGGCAACACCAGCCCGGTTATCAGATACACCAAGGACCAGAGGCATATCCAAATATACATAGTTTTTCTGTGCCATATGTCTGCCACACTGATTTAGAGATTTACAATGAGAAAATTCGATACGTGTACGCATGTCCATTGGAGCCTGTTACGGGCGCGTTACTCCGCTCGCAACTAGTTCCTGTCTGGTGGACAGCACATACAGTATAAATACGCCTTCAGTCCTGTGCACTGTTCCACTTAATGCACATTACCCTTCTGACAGATATTGTTCTGCATGATTTATCAAGACACCTCTAATGGTCAGATGTTCGGTTTCGAATTACACTGTTTCCCTAACGGTAGTAGACGTGATGTTTCCACAATTCTGTAGATAGAATAACAATTATAATAATAATAACAACAGTAATGCATTGAGATACGTACTAAGCAGCAGGCGGTTACCAGACCCAATGCTGAAAGGCATAATTAGTGGGACCGTGGTGATAACACATACGAATAGTTACCGAGTTTGGACATTATTCGCAAAGCACTTTGCTAGTCTTCCTGGTAACGTAAGGCCCTAACGAAATGTAATGGTCCTGAACGAGGCAAGAATAATACTTGGCACTAATCTATGTGACCATTGGAGGAGAGTACAAAGAAAACAGTTTTCGCATCTAGTTGATGAAGTGGTGCAAATAAATTCACTCCCATGATTTGGAAAGGGCTTCTTCCGAAGCTGACCATTTCTACAATTTTAATATGAAAGTGCATTTGTTTTATAGAGGACCAGCCGCAACCGCTGTTGACGATTAAGATGCCAGATACCATACCAGCTGGACTACATTAACCAAATAAAAAAAGGTAAGCCCCAAACCCAGGATCGAATCCTCGACGTCCAGCATGCAAACCCAAAATTTTATACACTGCACCAACTGCTCAGTACAACCAAGTTGTACTGACAGAGGTAGTTACAATGCATGTGGTTACAGTGTTGCCAGATTGTCACTCTTTAACGTCAATTTTCCGCCGGATATACTCGCCAGGCGAAATTTTGGGAGAGACATCTTTTTATCGCTGGCATGCGATGTGTCGCGCTGCGAAGCCCGAGTGCGCGAATTTCGGTTCACCCTGTATAATTGCTATTTCTAGTGATAAAATCATCAGAACATTAGCTTAATTTGGGTACTTCTGTTCTTTGATGTCGGGAGGAATAATTTTCTGGGGCAATTCCACACATAAACACCAGGTGTTCATTGCACATAAATATGATGTAAAAATAATATCTGCTGCTCATACTCGAACTTCATGTAGGCAACTGTTCGAGCAAACCTGAGCATACTAACAGAAACCTCACAATCCACTACCCTTCTTATGAATTTAGTTCTCAATAATCAAGTAATATTTTAAAATAATAGTTCCATTCAAAAATAAGGAACCAAAATAGCTTCCAGTATCCACAACTTAACAATACTTTTGCACAGAAAGGATAAAACACGCAGCCATGAAAATATTGAGGACCTCCCTTGTTAATTAAATGTGCTGGCAAAGAATTCAGCTTTTAAAGCAAATTAAAATCTCTTCTAATTGACAACTTCCACTGAAGAGAATAATTTCTGATCAGCTGATATACGTGGTGTTTGGAAATTCCCGTTACAAACGTCTACTACATGAACAGTGGAGTGAGTGTATAATATTTTGAATGGGAAGCCATATCCGGAAATGTACCACTTCCGTGCTATAACCATTTGAAAACATGTTGGTAGTGCGACCACTTTTAGAAGTAACTGATCAGACGTGTTCCAGTGCATCACTTGTTTTACAATACTATTTATTAATAGTCAATGCAACTGTTCGTGTGCTTGTTGGAGGTCCTTTTCAACATCATGCAATACAGCCTTTTTCAACTCTGGCGTGCGGCGTTTTCTTGGAGCACGACAGTCACGTCTGCTGACGGCGAAGGTACCATTCCTCGAAGCCGTTGCGTAATTGTGGCGAAAAGGATATGTGGTGGAGTCGGACGTTGCGGAGAACGATCTTGATAAAGGCGACGAGCAGCTCTTTCATTATCGTGAGCTTCTGTATTTGGCAAACGTGTACTCAACCGTGTTGCTCTGACTCTCACAGACACGTGAATGAGGCTCTAATCACGTCAGAGATATACGATAGACGTCAAATAACATCAGCCAACCTCACGTAACCACCCCTAGCATGGCTACCCTGTTGTTTCAAAACGTTTGTAGCACGGAAATGGTACATTTTCGGATGTCGGTTCCTGTTCGAAATATTATTTACTTAGTCAGCTCTACAAGTCCTAGAAGTTTTTAATGGAAATTACCGAACACACTGTATATGGTACAGGATTTTATTTATCAAACTTCGTTGGTGATTAACATTAAAACAAAGAATTCAGTTATGTAAATGCCTAGCATGTAGCCATGTTTTCACAAGGAAAGGTATCTCATTTGTGAAACTGCTGACATGTTCCAAGTTTTCGGAGAGCAGTTGGCAATATCATCCATCGAACATGAAAAGATCTGAACTAAATTATCACATCAACATTTGAAACGGACACTTAACTCCCCCATTCATCAGCTCAAATAGTGACCCACTCTAATCGGAGTAGAAAATTTATAGCGAGGTACAATTAGTTAATTTAAAGTGTAATTTAAAAAAGTTTGTGAACCAGATATGTCACGTTACAAGGAATCGTCCTGTAGAAAGAAGGTTGTTTTATTGAGTTATGTCCTTCCTAAAGTCTCCGCATCAAGTTTTGTTCTAAATCGTTTTGGCAGTTTTTGTTACTGAGGAAAGACGACAGTGAAATTCATGTCTTTCCGTTTCTCTTACTTCACGAACTCCTATGTGTCGTTGTAGTCCTTTTTAAGTAGACGGCATCAGCAGTTCTTAGATAGCATCATCTTGCCTATGTAACTGTAGAACAAATAAATATCTCGCGTAAGTGTATTAAAGGGAGTAATTCTCGTACTCCCCATCCGAGATGTTCAAGGATATTCACAACGTTTATATGAAGAGAGAATTTCCCCTATTTCTAGTCGGGGAAATGGTTTTCGCGAAATAGTTTGATGAATAGCGTGGATCTATTTTCATATTCTAAGAGCTATGATATCACACTTTATCGCTCTGCGGAGTGCGTAATGAGACTATAGAGTACTTGCTGCTACGCTCAGTTTTTGGAAAAAATACCACGTAATCCTACGTGTGTCACGCCCACCGACATAGATAAAATGGAAGAAGCAGCTGCTGCTGTATCTTCCCGCGAAGAAATCTGCTCTCACCGATCACTGCCTGGCTTATAACCATGGAATGAGAAGTGACAAGGCCCGTGTTGTACTGCGAGTTTAGACCTTCTGAGAATTCTTTACGAGATTTCTGCGGAAATCAGGGTACTGGAAAATCTGATTAAGGAAGAAGGCTCAGTATATTAATATTTCACTGTACTTTGGGTTCACTGAGCACAACAGGCGTTGCTGGAGCCGGCTTTGTACAGACAGCTGCCGCCGCAATTTAGAACCTTATGCGCATTACGCGACCTACGAAATCAAATGAAAATCAGACTGCTGTATGGTTGGATGGTCGGTGTAAGGAATCAGACGAACGTATCAGAAGCTGATCTCTAATGCCACAGGAAACCACGTGTCTCTGTATTTATAGCTTGCAGCTCACTACAAACGCCTTTAATATTCAAATGTACTGTCCTTACATAATGGTAAGCTTACAAGGAAAAAGTACTATTGTTAAGTGAAATAGTCATCATCCATATTTAACTGAATTCATTGTCAGTGACTAAGTATATGAGTGTTCACAAATGTAAACATTTAAACTGTGTGTTATGGATAGAATGAGGCGAGACTACCCCGGAACTTTTCAAAATAATGGAAGATGCCAATGGGACTTTGACACTAATCCTGCTTTATGACTCCTGTAAGAGTAACCTAAAGATCCAACATAAATGGAAGAATAACTACCACTTTTGGCGCCGCGGATTCTTTCACTTGGTGATTGGAAGCCCGGAGTCAGGTTAGCAGAAAATGTCTCCACGGACTAATGTAAGAAGCCTTATTGAAGAGAAGCAGGCGGAAGTTACGAGCGGATTCTGCCAGCACACCAAGAATCGTTGCCGATGCTGTAACACCGCTGACATCAATAAATTACGTAAGCAGACCATATCTACAGCTACCTGGATTACGACACATTCAAGCCCGGCACTGCACAACTTCTAAGTTCTTCGTATCAAGGAATGATGGTTTGGCAAAACAGTGGTGGACCGATCCACCATAAATGCTGTCTGTTTCAGCTATTCAGTGTCGGTCAAAGTCTGCAGCTAACGTCGACAGGTCGTTAACCTGAAATGGGTCTGCTAGCTACTACTATTAGACGCCGACTTCGCTAGCTATAGAACTAATGACTGCGTCTAGGTATAATTCAGCCAGGAGTCCTACTGATGTTTGCCAACCAGGGGATCATTTACTGGCTGACTTCTGCTGGTTTCAGAGTGCCTACCTGGGAGTTCACGATTCGTGCCTGGGACTGGCTAGCTGCAGAGTCGTCCCTGCGTTGTGTAGGCACAAACTACTATTGCAGGCTCCTGCAGGGCACAGTCGTTGAACCCTACGCTGGGGTCCTTGATTGAACTCTGTAGGCTCGAGTGCTTTCTGCACTGAGTCGCGCAGCTATACTAACCATAGTGGCCGACTTTTACAGGGTGTGTACCCCCAGCTTACCTGGGAGTCTGATGGTGCGCAACTTCGCTGCAGTGCCGACAATGTGTGTTTGTTTGTGTGTGTGTGTGTGTGTGTGTGTGTGTGTGTGTATGAGAGAGAGAGAGACAGAGAGAGAGAGTGCGCGCACGCGCTCGTGCGTATGCGTGCGTGCGTGCGTGCGTGTGTGTGTGTGTGTGTGTGTGTGTGTGTGTGTGTGTGTGTGTGTGTGTTTGGAGCTTATGGGTGATCAACGGCCAGGTTATCAGTGCCCTTACATCCATTAAAACAAACGAATGAAGCTAAAACACCGAAAATTGCTTCACACTCATGTACTCGCAGTGATCACAAAATCAATCAACCTCACACGCGCTAAAGCTATGAAGAAAAAGTAAAAGTAGCTATACATGAGATTAAATTAGAAGCAGAGCGAGAAAGGAGTTAAAAGAAAGACACAGGCAAACGTCACAGACTGACCACGTAAAAAAAAATGGATGAACCACTCACCCACTCACCCAATCACCCTGTTAACACATTAAAACCATCTCCGTAAAATGTTGGGAAAGTTATTGATTAATCCACAAAACTTTAAAACTCGAACCACATTCTTTTGAACTTTACTTAAAATAGAGAGCAGAGCTGTTGGCAAATCCGCCGCGGCTCACTGGTCGGAAAATAACACACACTTCAATAAGGTGTACCGCACAGTGATCTGTACGCCACAAGCACCACACACTGGAAGGTCCACTCGCCGGAACAAGAATCCATACGACATAGGGCTGTAGCCTATGCCAAGACGAGTACGGATGACCTCGTCCCATCGACGTGGCTGGAAGGAGGTACGACAGAGTCGCGTTGTCAGCTTTTCTAGACACTCGTGTTCCCATCGAAGCATGATGTTGTACCTCAAAAGCGACGCTATGGCATGAAGGGGGATAGTACACTGAAATACCTGAGGATTACGACACACTTCCTTGGCTGCTAGATGCGCCCTTTCGTTCCCCGCAATACCCATGTGCCCTGGTACCCAGCAAAAAGACACTTCCTTCCCCAGCCGTTGTAGGTAGACGAGGGCATCCTAGATATTCTGGATTACTTTATCTGCTGGATACAAACGTTGAAGAGAGAATCGGATCAGATAAGAAATTTAGCACTGGAAGAACGTCTCATCTGCTGCACTGCCCGCAACATCGCATATAATTCTCCGTCGATGGAAGTAAGTTTTTGAGGCAGTCTGACATTGAGGACACGATCCGGGAAAACGACAGAACAAGCAACGGAGCCCCCCTGTTTGGACCTTCAAGTAAAGATAGCTATATAGTTGTGGTGCTCATATAAAATATAGGAAAATATCGCATTAAAAACAGGAGCAGTTCAACCTCTCCTGTACTTCACTGAATATAAAATCATCCTGGGCCTCTGCAGAAACCAGGGTGGCAGATGTTAAAACCCTGGAGTTGGGGGTACTTGCTCTACACTGAGTGACTCCAGAACACGCTGCACGCTGATCCCAAACGGCATGGGCGTCATGCCACGCTTCGCGCAGCTCCGCCCGTCGGAGGTTCGAGTCATCCCTCAGGCATGAGTGTGTGTGTTGTCCTTAGCGTAAGTTATTTTACGTTAGATTAAGTTGTGTGTAAGCCTAGGACCAATGACCGCAGCAGTTTGGTCCCATAGGAACTTACCACAAATTTCCAAATTTTCCAAACGATATTGTGATTAGTGGACGGATGGAGAAAAGGCGTTCCAAAAGAAGACGAGTAACAATATGGTATGCAGGTAACGTAGGAGCAGCAAGGAACTTACACGCCTGACGCACCATGAGGAGCTGTCGCTAGATGGTGAGTGTCGCTTCCCGGTCTCAGTACAGAGACTTGGTATGAGATGGGTCCTGTAAGCACCCTTTGCCGCCCGAATCCCTTTATGGGGGACAGCATCAATGATCTCTAGATAAGAAGACCTCACTGATCCATACGCCAGGCACCCCTAGCACGAAAGCCCTACAAAACTGGTGCAGACGCGCTCTGTCCGCTCCCGAAGACCTGTGGGTAAGGCTTTTCATGATTTCAGTGCCTTGAGGGTTTTCGCTTTCAGGTCTCTCAGGTGTTGAAAAAATGAAAATTTGGAGATGAAATTGCCCTAGAAACCTCAATAAGTCTCTAAAATGTAGGATTGATCCCTCATATGCATGTCAGGTAAATTAAAAATATGATGACAACGTTTGGAATGAAAGCACACACACTTATCTGCAGGCCACTTCTCTAACCTCTGCATTATAACTTGCAACTGACGGTTTACTCTTTATACACTAGAGGAAGAGCAGGAAACGCCATAATCGTCCACAAATAAGGAGCACTGTACAGGACAACTTTCCACTGACGTGGTAGTGTTGATGCCCATGGCAAAGAGGACAATACTTAAAACTCTGCCGTGAGGGACATGTTGAATCCAGACATTAAAAACACAGATAAGAAAGACGTGATTTGGAGAGAAAAATGGGGAATTTGTCTTGCCTGAGTAAGCCTAACTAAACTAAGATGAAATAATGTTAAAGTAACAACAATCTGTTACAACAATCTGTTACAACAATCTTCTGTAACAGCATATGTGTACTGAATACTTAAGGCGCTTGTGGTTTCATTGTCTGGGAAAACGCAAACGTGCAACGTACTTCAGTTTTGCACCGATGCCGACGTAAACGCCCTGCCCTGCACACTAGCAGCAAAATGTTTGCTCCTTGGAAAAAGGAACAGGAATTTTGAGCCGCGCAAACAGGATAGGGCGTTTTGCGCCAGCAGACACGCAGAACTTAAATACGTGCCGCATTTGTGTTTTTCCAGAAAATGACACCCATTAACTATTCCTTCCACACGTGTTGCCTAGGAAAAGTGTTCAAAGTGCTGTTAATTTAACCAAAGTGTTAATACAGTACACAGTATTGATGGACTACCTGAGAGAAGAGAAAAGAAAAGTCCTTGGTGTGCTCACAGCTTGACATATAATGGACGACAAAGAAAAGGATTATTTGGTCACACTTCGGCGAAGGGTAGAAAACTAGTCAGCAACATGTTTTTGACACTGCGTTAATTAACAGTTTACATTCCTCGGCACTGAAACGCACTTGTCGATTTTAGGACACTTTTGTAGCCTTTTTGTACACGAACTTCACCTAACTTGCAGCAATTGCTTCACTGGAACACAGCGTACAAAGCGATTGACTTGTCCACAACCAGTTGGCCTGTCACGCCTTTTGTAAGGCGCTGGCGCACTAAGCGTTGCGCTGTCTCGGGAAAACCTTCGGTATACTGTCACTGTCGAGATGAAGACGCTTTACGCGTGGCACTTCAGGTACCACACGGTGCAAATATCCTGCTCCTAGGAGACTCCGAATGAACAGATTTTCTCGGCAACAACCTGCGCCTTGGGGTAGTGATCGCCACCTGGTAACATTACATCTGTTGCATCTTTCACTCGGAATAAACGTATCTACGTCATTTTCGGTTTTGGGCCTTGCCGTCAGACATTCACCTGTCTCTTTGATCCCGCTGCCCTGCTAATCGAAGTTAACACCATTGTAGCCTATAGTCGGGTACCTGACCTAGCCAGCCGTCTTGACACTACATTACTCGTATTACTACATTTTATTACACTCAAACTACTGACCCAAGATGGATTCTTAAGAATGATTCTTTTAGCTCCCTGCACACCCTATCACAAAATGGGCCTGAACAATTTATAATATAATTAGGAATATAAAGAAATATTTCATTAAGTGGTTGGTTGCACCTATTTGAATCTGTAAGTTATTTAACACATGAAGATGATCAAAAATATCCTCGATGGAGACACTAAATTCTCTTAAGATCACTTTGCATTCAGTTCTGTGTGATACCTATTTTACGAATAAAGATTCCTTAGCTCTTATTGTTTGGGTTGTTGTATTAACCTATACAAAATTCTGGTCGAAAGTTTCACCTTCGGAACTTACAATTTTATATGATGTTTTTCATCTTGGCCTGGTTAAGCAGCCGATCCTGAGGGTTAAATCAATGGCAAAAACATATGATTCTTAATCAAATGCCTTGCAACAATATGCATTTTATCCGAGGTTAATTTGCTTTACATTGTTTCATCATTATGACACATATCATCGCCAGAAGCGTATTCATAATATTGGACACAAAAATTTGCTGTTTCCATAAACATTCACTTGATGTTTGAGTAGTTCTACTCTGCAGACGTACTACGTTGTAGAAATAAGCTTTCTGCCACAGATCCTAAAAAGTCGTATGTTTATGCCTAAATGAATTAAACCAACTAAACTTTCCAAATTAAGTGATTTCACGAAACTAGCGAGAAGTTGGCTTTAGAAGGAACGGAATAAACCGTGAAACGTAGATCTACGGCAGGTGAGATTTCTTACGCTATAAGTATTGAGATGTCTGTTACATTCACATCTGTCTCTACATTTAACATGAGTTTAGATTGTGTAATTTAGTATCTCAAAACTTCTAGATTTCGTGGAATGTCCACTCACTTATGTGTTACACAAGAAGTGTATTTAAGTCAATGGCAATATTTGCATTTTCAGACAAATGAGGAGTCACTGTTGCTACCTCCATTGCTTCATGTCATTTACGATTTACATTATTACTGTAAACGTCGAGTGACTAGGGCCTCCCGTCGAGTAGACCATTCGCCGGGTGCAAGTCTTTCGATTTGACGGCACTTCGGCGACTTGCGGGTCGATACATTATTACTAAGACATATGAGGAATTTTTTTAAAGTCTCTGACAACAATTCTATTTGCAGAATGTAGGATACATGTAGAATAGACATATTTTAATCGAATGTCCTTGGAACTAGACAGCTCACGTAACCAAAACTTTTGTACATCATTCTGCTGTTACGACACGCGTGTAATAATATCCATTGTAGAAAATTGAAATTTGGACAAAAAGTGAAGCAGATTTTAGCAAAATTCTGGTGCTTAGTAACGCTATAGTTTATTTTTCGTTAAAGCTCATGCGTCTTGTCAATACAACTCCCTTCAGGTGCGAGTAGCACATCGAGCCATAATGAAAAGCCACAGTTAAGCTTCTGAAATCTGAAAATGGAGTTTTGCTCTGAAATACTCGTAGTTCAACAAAAAATCAATAAACCCCCAATTTACGGACATTTATCCACAAATTTTATATGTTCCACTTCGTATGTGTGCCAAGTGAATCAATTATAGTATTATTAAAATGTGTGTAATACTGCACGGTAATGAAACATACATACGGCCAATATTATCTCAAAATACCGCCATGTATAAAATATGGTGTAAGAGATTTGACATTGATACCAAATACTTAAAAACAACCTGTTTTGCATTACAAATATGGAACCTGGATGTAATGACGACCTCAAGTGCGCGTAGCTTATTTGGGCAACAAATGTATTCTCATTTGAACCTGTGTTTATCATTTATATTGCAGAGCACTCACAGTTTATCTAGCTGATGAATAAAGCTGGTGGTTAATAATTCAATAGTGTAAGCGAATTTTGTCGCCCGTTATTATCAGGATTAATAATTAATACGACAGCCGACGGATTTTGGAATATCGGAAAAAACTGGTCGCCAATGCCGTGCCAGTCAATGCTGATTTGTACGAGGATCTGACGTGATGTAAGTTACTTGACAACTGTAGTGCTACTGTTGGATGTTTACGCTGGCGCTGTTAACTAATTAAGTTTTCCGTGCGCATGTTCCAATAAGAAAATATTTAGGCACGTGAAAGTATTCTTTGCTCTTCAAAATCAGCCGGTGTGGTAAAACATCGAACACCTAATGTGGAAGGCAAATAGGGCATTTCACACAAATTATTTTCTATATAAGTGTCTGATTGTCTCACTCAGCCACTCTGGATGACTTCCAGTATGAGTTTTAAGTCAAACTGTGCTCCTCATTTTTCGTGGTTGGTCTTAAAATCCTTTCAAATTAAAAATATCGGAATAATAAATTTTTTTAAGAAACTGTTCTTGAGAAACTGTTACTCAAATCTATCCTTACTTTTGGTATTTTTTTGAAAAGACTTTACGCCTCATATCAACTGTACCAAAATTTTAATAATACACACAACCTTAGTTAATCACCCAGAAAGTGAAAAGGGAATGAAGTGAAATTTCACGGATTGAGAGGGTATGTGACGTTATTTCAGTGATTACAAAATTCTGTCAGATTTACAAAGAATTTGCCAGTATGAGCCCACTTATCAGTATGACGTCGCACCACCTGTGGTCTGGACGTATGTAGATATTCTGTTGAAAAGGGTGTCATAAAGGAATTGCATCCTCTCCTAAGGCAAATTAGTCCACAACTGTTATAAAATGTCTGTGATGTCGTGGAAACTGACGCTGGGGCTGAGGTGACGTCTAAGCTGGACCCACATCTACATTTACATCTACATGACTACTCAGCAATTCACATTTAAGTGCTTGGCAGAGGGTTCATCGAACCACAATCATACTATCTCTCTACCATTCCACTCCCTAACAGCGCGCGGGAAAAACGAACACCTAAACCTTTCTGTTCGAGCTCTGATTTCTCTTATTTTATTTTGATTATCATTCCTACCTATGTGGGTTGGGCTCAACAAAATATTTTCGCATTCGGAAGAGAAAGTTGGTGACTGAAATTTCGTAAAAAGATCTCGCTGCGACGACAAACATCTTTGCTGTAATGACTTCCATCCCAATTCACGTATCATATCTGCCACACTCTCTCCCCTATTACGTGATAATACAAAAGGAGCTGCCATTTTTTGCACCCTTTCGATATCCTCCGTCAATCCCACCTCTTAAGGATCCCACACCGCGCAGCAATATTCTAACACAGGACGAACGAGTGTAGTGTAAGCTGTCTCTTTAGTGGACTTGTTGCATCTTCTAAGTGTCCTGCCAATGAAACGCAACCTTTGGCTCGCCTTCCCCACAATATTATCTATGTGGTCTATCCAACTGAAGTTGTTCGTACTTGTTGAATTGACAGCCTTGAGAATTGTACTATTTATCGAGTAATCGAATTCCAACGGATTTCTTTTGGAACTTTCGTTATTTAGCGTCAACTGCCACCTGACACACCATACAGCAATCTTTTCTAAATCGCTTTGCAACTGATACTGGTCTTCGGATGACTTTACTAGACGGTAAATTACAGCACCATCTGCGAACAACCTAAGAGAACTGCTCAGATTGTCACCCAGGTCATTTATATAGATCAGGAACAGCAGAGGTCCCACGACGCTTCCCTGGGGAACACCTGATATCACATCAGTTTTACTCGATGATTTGCCGTCTATTACTACGAACTGCGACCTTCCCGACAGGAAATCACGAATCCAGTCGCACAACTGAACAATACCCCATAGGCCCGCAGATTGTTTAGAAGTCGCTTGTGAGGAACGGTGTCAAAAGCTTTCCGGAAATCTAGAAAAACGGAATCAACTTGAGATCCCCTGTCGATAGCGGCCATTACTTCGTGCGAATAAAGAGCTAGCTGCGTTGCATAAGAGCGATGTTTTCTGAAGCCATGCTGATTACGTGTCAATAGATCGTTCCCTTCGAGGTGATTCATAATGTTTGAATACAGTATAGGCTCCAAAACCTTACTGCGAACCGACATCCATGATATAGGTCTGTAGTTAGATGGATTACTCCTACTACCCTTCTTTAACACTGGTGCGATCTGCTCAATTTTCCAATCTGTAGGTACAGATCTATCCGTGAGCGAGCGGTTGTATATGAGTGCTAAGTAGGGAGCTATTGTATCAGCGTAATCTGAAAGGAACCTAATCGGTATACAATCTGGACCTGAAGACTTGCCCGTTTCAAGCAATTTGAGTTGCTTCGCAACCCCTAAGGTATCTACTTCTAAGAAACTCATGCTAGCAGATGTTCGTGTTTCAAATTCTGGAATATTCCATTCGTCTTCCCTGGTGAAGGAATTTCGGAAAACTGCGTTCAATAACTCCGCTTTAGCGGCACAGTCGTCGGTAACAGTAGCATCGGCACTGCGCAGCGAAGGTATTGACTGAGTCTTGCCGCTTGTGTACTTTACATACGACCAGAATTTCTTCGGATTTTCTACCAAATTTCGAGACAATGTTTCGTTGTGGAACCTATTAAAGGCATCTCTCATCGAAGTCCGTGCCAAATTTCGCGCGTTTGTAAATTTTAGCCAATCTTCGGGATTTCGCGTTCTTCTGAACTTCCCATCCTTTTTCCGTTGCTTCTGCAGTAGCGTTCAGACTTGTTTTGTGTACCACGGGGAATCCGTTCCATCTCTTACCAATTTATGAGGTATGAATCTCTAAATTGCTGTTGCTACTATATCTTTGAATTTGAGCCACATCTCGTCTACATTTGCCTAGTCAGTTCGGAAGGAATGGAGATTGTCTTTTAGGAAGGCTACTAGTGACACTTTATCCGCTTTTTTAAATAAAATTATTTTGCGTTTGTTTCTGATGGATTTGGAAGAAATGGTATTGAGCCTAGCTACAACGACCTTGTGATCACTAATCCCTGTATCAGTAATGATGCTCTCTATCAGCTTTGGATTGTTTGTGGCTAAGAGGTCAAGTGTGTTTTGGCAACCATTTACAATTCGCGTGGGTTCGTGGACTATCTGCTCGAAACAATTTTCGGAGAAAGCATTTAGGACAATCTCGGAAGATGTTTTCTGCATACCACCGGTTTTGAACAAGTATTTTTGCCAACATATCTAGGGAAGGTTGAAGTCCCCACCAACTATAACCGTATGAGTGGGGTATTTATTTGCTACGAGACTCAAACTTTCTCTGAACTGTTCCGCAACAGTATCATCGGAGTCTGGTGGTCGGTAGAAGGAGCCAATTATTAACTTAGTTCGGCTCTTAAGTGTAGCCTCCACCCATACCAATTCACACGTAGTATCTACTTCTACTTCACTACAAGATAAACCATTACTGAGAGACACAAACACTCCACCACCAATTCTGCCTAATCTATCTTTCCTGAACACCGTCTGCGTAAAAATTTCTGCAGAACTTATTTCAGGCTTTAACCAGCTTTCTGTACCTATACCGATATCAGCTTCTGTGCTTTTTATTATCGCTTGAAGCTCAGGGACTTTCCCAGCACAACTACAACAACTTACAACTACAGTTCCGACTGTTCCTTGATCCAAGCACGTCCTGTATTTGCCATGCACACATACATCGGGGACAGGTCTGGGGACCTTGCTGGTCACAGAGTTCCTCGAAATTGCCCAGACAGCTCATATATGTACGTGCCATGTATGGATGAGCATTTTCCGATTGGAAAATTACATCAGAATAATGTCACATGAGAAATAACGCATGAGCACGCTGGATGCTCGTCACGTGCCATTGCGCAGTTAAGAGTTCCATCAGTCACTACCTTCCGTGACCTGAAACATTCAATGGCTTCCCACTCCATGGCGCAAGGAGTAATATCGCTGTGATTCTGTAAAACACTGGAAGAATGGTATCTCTTCCCAGGTCGCCGCCACACCCGCTGACGATTGTCATCTGGGTTAGTGCAAACCTTCAGTTCACACTTTCTGGTCACGGCACCACTCCAAACGCAGCCATTTGTTTTCTCATATTAACGACGGGCTACTCATAGGACTGTAACTCTCTAATCTAGCTGCTGGTGGTCTCCAACAAATGGTGCGTGATGACATAGAATGTTGCAAGGACTCCATCACATGCTCTCGGATGGCAGGCGCAAATATGAAGCGTTATGATGTTTTTGGTGTACAATACGCCGATCCTGTCTCGTGATGGGCAGACGTGGTCGACCTTAACCTCGAAGATGAGTATTCTTGCCCTCATGTTCCCACGTTGTCTAACATCGGGCTACGGTCACATCTGAATGCCCACAGTTCTGGATATTCCATCATTTAAGCAGCCGGCCAAATGGAGACACACAATGAAGCCCCTTTCAAAGCACCAGGTAATGATAACGCTGTCTCACACGAGAACGTGGCGTCTCCGTGTCCCTCAGAGTCTTAAAAACTGTGCGAGTGTGAAACTGTTGCATTCATTTCTTGCAGTTTATGTGACAAACTCTTACGTTTTCATCACTTTTTTGGGAGCGACTATCACATCCACAAGAAAACCTAAATCGGGCAAGGTAGAATAATCTTTTTCTCATTCACCAAGTGTACAAGTTAGATGGGTCGACAACATATTCCTATCATGTGTTGCACATGCCGTCATCAGTGTCGTAAAGAATATATCAGACGTGTTTTCCTGTGGAGGAATCCGTTGACCTATGACCTTGCGAACAAATGTTTTCGTTTCCCATTGGAGAGGCACATCCTTTCGCACGTTTTTGCGGTGCGGTCGCAAAACACGTACACTAAACTTATTACAGTGAACAGAGACGTCAATGAACGAAAGGACAGATCATAACTTTGCGAAAATAAAGAAAGTAAACTTCTCACTCGATGGAAGACTTGAACCAAGGACCTTTCGTTCCGCAGCTGCTTCTGCTAACCACGGGACCACGGCGCTCCTTAGCTCACACTGTCCTTGATGTTGCGTATCTTGCGCATGGACTACTCAGTTTGTATATTTTGCTTATTTTTTTCATAGTTCCACACAACATCTTCCTGTTTTCTCGATTGATCTGCGTTCAGTTTTTCAAGGCCTATCCACTGAGCCAACTTATAACTAAATCTGAGAGGGGTGCGATGGGGAGGTTACCTTGTGAGTACAAATGCCAGCTCAATGCGCTGCCCCGTAATACCTTATGTACATAGTACTACCGCCATCTGTATATGTGCATATCGTTATCCCAGAACTTCTGTCACCTCAGTGTATATGTGAGGAAATAATAGGCATTAGGTCTATCTTAGAACGTACGTTGTCGGAATTTTTATAGTAAATCTCTCCATAATGCACGACATTCCTCTTGTAGCATCTGACACACAAGTCTGATGAACATATCTGGTAACGCTCTCACCCTTTCTAAACGAACCCTCGATAAAACATGTGCTTTTTTTTGTCTTGTCTGTCTTTTCTATTAATACTACTTGTTAAGGATCCCAGATCGACAAGTAATCCTCAAGAATCGGTCCAACGACTGTCTAGTAAGCCACAAATTCCGTAGATGAATTACATTTCTTTAAGTTCCTTCCAGTGAATTCCAGTCTGATACTCGCTTTTCCTAAAACAATTTCTTAAGTGAGAATTACTCTCGACGTCTTTTTGGATGGTTAGTCCTACGTATTATTCAGTTACTTGATTGCCAATATTGTAATTTAATCTACTACTGGATCGTTCCACCTACTTATGAGCAATAATTTTTATTTATTGGCATTAAGAGTTAACTGCTATTCGAAAGTGCATCCATGATATACAAAGCACTTTCCCAAGTTAACACTCCTTAGGAGCCCAGGGAGCGCATTCCATGCACTGTGCCTCTACGTTAGTCTTCTAAGAAACGACCACTACAGAATGTTCATTCAGTTTCTTCTTCTGATTGCACAACTGAAGCACTGTCTTACATTAAATTGGTACTAGTCGACGGGTAAGGAAGGGCCTCCTCGCACACCGTATTTCAGATTGTTTGAAAACTTTCGGGCGTCCCAGGTAACTAATCCTTTCAAAAGCTGAGCCTGTTCCACTAACAGGGCATTTGTCAAAGCCAGATTTAATGGCAACTTCCATAAATATCGAATACCTTTCTGGAGATAATGAATTTTTACTATTTAATCTGTGCAAGGAACAAGTGTGTTCTCCTCCGACTCCAGGAGTTTGTTACTGGCGACTTTAACTGCCTTTAGAACGGACTGGGGTTACTATTAAATAGGTATTAATGGTGATAGAAATCCTTCAACAATGGAAGATGGCACAGAGTGTACAACCCGGACTGTATATTTCTTGGTGACATAATCAGTGGCCATACATATAAATTGTGGTAAACCCGATACCATGGACGCAACACAGACGAATAACTTGTACAGTCAATGCGGCTGTTAGAACAGAAGTAGCACCCTTTAAAAGACGCTTTACTTTTAAAAAAGCAAAGTGGCAGGATCTTAGAGAAGAACTGGGCCAAGAAATCGTGCAGTTAGAGCCACATACCAGTTCACGTCACACCTTTGTTCTGCTGCTAAGAAAAAATATCCAGAAATTACATACGGAGAGGTTTCAGGACTAAATAAATCACGGGGAACATTACGCAAAACGGCCGGCGAGTGTAGAAGTTAGTAAAGTCTCTACAACTATCCTGCAGCTCCAGCACCTGATGTAACTGTAGTAACTCTCGACAGAACAGGTCCCTGCCTTCTTTCAAATGGAAAAATAATGTCTAAAGGGAAAAAAAGTGAAAATCCAACGTGACATGAGTAATGATGTGGACGCCCTCTCCATGTCACTCGGTATTGAAGAATTAAGAAGAAGGATCACCTAATGAAAAGGGCTGCTGGCCTGGAACATATCCACACTGAACAAACATAGCACTTGGAGCCTACAGCTGTAAATTAGATTGTACAGTTAATGAATAGTTATATATCACTATGAACATTTCGAAGGTCTGGAGGAAAGCCAAGATGGTAGGCCTGCTACAATCAAAGAAACAACATACGGACCCAAAAAATTTTGGGCCTGTCACTCCTGTGTCGTCTCTACAAGGCACATAAATATGGTTCTTGAGAGACTTTTGTCATAACAGAAACCAAAATCATACCAGAACAAGCAAGATTTATGCCTGGTAAATCAGGGTGTGGTCAAATACACAATCTCTCAATACACATAGATGACGGCTTCGAACGGTAGCAGATAACTGCTGCCGCTTTTGAAGATTTCTCGGCTGCCTATGACAGTGTAAACCACTGATGGCTGCTCGTCCAGTTTTGTAATGTAACTAAGAACTTCCGAATGACAAAAGTAGTAGAATATCTCCCAAAAAGATACGTTTTTATATGTGATGCTACTGCGGAGGGGAGGTGGAGGGTGGGGGTTGTAAATAGCATCTGAAGAAGATAAATGAATGGCCTACGCCAAGGCAGTGTCCGGTCATCATTCTTATATAATATCTATACAAATGACCAGCCTGTAACACTGACAAGGGACACCTTTGACCTCTAGCGCTCGGAGCCGCACGGTACCACACTTAGAATAACACTCGATTATTAAAGAAAGAAAGAAATAAAATTAAAAAATGCAGTTTTGGTCTTTGTCATTTACGTGCAAAATACTGCGTTGTACCATAAGCTACATTTAAATACTGAGAAACAACGTAACAAGATACTAAAACCGTATCAGGGAAATTTTTCTGTAATTCTGCTACGTTAGTGTACCCTCACATTTTCAATCAACAGTGCCAAAAACCCTCTACTTAAAGTAAATGTAGTAGGGCAAAGCACACATATCCTACACAGCTGATAGTGCTTATATTAGTCCTCATAGAGCAGATGGGGGATATCGACGAAGTGGTTAAAACAAGGTGGAAGAAAACAATGTGCACACCTCACTAAAGCCACGTTTTTACAATCAAAATCACTTGCGCATTCAAGCAGTCTAATATCAACAGCCACACAAATTACATTTCGAATGATGATATGTGTATGTCAATGTCATAACCTGCCTTTTACTAAGTATATTGCAACATAGACGTATACTTTGGTGCAGAAAATTGATTGTTAATCTCAGAGTGAAATTTGATGATGAAATAATGACCATGTATCATCACTTGCAGTTTGGCACATTTTGTCTTTCAAAATCAGTAGTCCTTTGATATAGAACTTATATTGCCCAAAGAACTAAATATTATGAAGTTGGCAATATTTTGTTGTTGTCGGTGGCAATATATTCAGCCTAACATCTTTGTTTGGAAAACTTCATCTTTATGACCTTACCAGGAATCACGCAATAATAGGCTCTTTTCACATCTTACGTATTCGCCAAGGACTGCAGTTAGAACACGTTTCATTTGTTTTTTACTCATTTTCCCACTTTTGCTTGCCTCAATATGAATGTTTCTTGGGTAGGTTATTTCAATTTTATTTGAAATGTTTGGGCGGAAAGTGCCTTGCGCCTCTTGAAAACATATGTACGAATTTTTTGCTTGTCTGCCTCGTGATTGATAAACTCACGTCCCTTGTATAGAGCTATGGAAGACTGCAACATGCTAGCTGTAGTTTTCTCTTCTCTGTGAGACAGTCTTGACGATAAAGACATTTCATACTTTAAATGATTCTGTTCACTGTTCCAAGCCGGCCGCGGTGGCCGAACGGTTCTAGGCGCTCAGTCCGGAACCGCGCTACCGCTGCGGTCGCAGGTTCGAATCCTGCCTGGGGCATGGATGTGTGTGATGTCCTTAGGTTAGTTAGGTTTAAGTAGTTCTAAGTTCTTGGGGACTGATGACCACAGATGTTGAGTCCCATAGTGCTCAGAGCCATTTGAATCACTGTTCCAAACATTTCCTTTCTCATACCCTGCTCGTCATAAACATGTTCATTTCCTTCACAGACCACTGCTCTACTCATGGATACCTTCTAATACATCGGCCCTCGATGGTTTGGTGGAGACAGTTCGTACTCACTTTGACACGATTGTACCTGTTGCTCTGGAAATGAACTTCGTGTACTGCCTAAGCAGCCACTTTCAGGTTCAGGTTCTTCTTGTCTAAAATCGCCACATCTATCCAGCGTTACGTCATGTATTTCTGTGCTGTCTCCATTATACTTCTGAATTATTACGTTATGTAATATATCTTCGAACTCAATCTCCTCGACCCCCATTTCATTTCAATATTCAGCAAGTCACAACTTTGTCCTTAATATTTGGACCACATTCGTAGGATTAATTCTCTTCATGATATCACTGTACTCAGTTTACACAATAACCCGCATGCGAACACTCCAAGAGACACAGTCGTATTGCGGCTATACCATTCACGTAACTAGAGCACTCGTTAGTGTAGCTGTAACATGGCACCGCCCGATGTCGTTGGGAGACATGTGCGGAGTTTGGAACCCAAATGACACTTATTATTTTTATGTTTTAATTTCATGTACTGACACGTGCCATTACCTTGGAGATTTGCTCCTCAGTTTGGTCCTACAGAACTAGACGTGTAAATAAATAAAAATAAAAACCACTGTTGTTTTTACGACCGAGTGTTGGTCTCAGTAGGTTTTCGTGCGATTTCGAGCGTTCGCGGTCAGAGGTGGACCTTGTGAGACGAGATAATTTATATGTGGCGTGGCCACACAAGGGAAATCCTTTGAGGAAGTTGAAGGGAACTAATTCTCCAAGGCTTAGCTGTCTACTACAGAGAAAATTTTCTCAAGCCAAATCCCTATAATACTCAGACGTATAGATTCCACATTAGAAATAAAGACACGCATAGCCAATTGAAAGTACTGTGGCGGGGCCAGGAGTTGAAACACAATGACTTGAAGAAATATTTCATATCAGACTTGAGAGGACCTTGACATTTTTCAGAAGGACTGTCAAAAAGTTAAGGGAAAAGTAGTGCGAGGAATAACATCATTTCGAAAACAAAATGGGAAACTCAGTCTCAGAGTCTGAGAACATCAGCTCTCGTACTAAGATTCTCTGCAGAACTGTATGCAACACCCGTCTGGTACAACCCTACACACTTAATATCTCAACGTGACAATTAATGAGACATTGCGCATAGTGTCTGGCTGCCTAAAATCAAAGCCAGTTCTACAAATTTACTCCATTGTCGGCATAGCTCCACCCACATTCAGAAGGCATGCTGCAGCTGAGTCCGAAAGAAGGAAACAGTCTGATGATTACAGGCACCCATTATACAGCTACCAATTACGCCGCAACCGACTGAACTCCCGGCAAAGTTTTATGCAAATTAACAACCCTTTGGACGAGCCGCCTGAAAGACGGCGAGAACATTCATGCAAAACTTTATTAATCAGACTCTAATAAAGCCTCAAGAATAACTGGCTGCTTGCTGGGAATCATCTACCGTTCCCGGCATTGGGGCGCTTAACCATTTAGAAATGGCGTTACAAGGTGCCAGCCTGAGAAAATGGGGCTATAAAGAAAGCGACTCTTGTGAGTACTGTACTATACAAGATCATCAACATCTAATGATATGACGAAAAACAGCCAATACTTGCGTAGTGACAGACCTTATCACAGCAAATGACAAAGCCATGTGTGTGGGTAATTGCAGGAAATATGCAGCGTAGTTGGTGACCCTGCCACATAAAGTTGATTGTTTCCTGAATTTTCTCTTTTTCTTTTCCAAGAATAAAACTTCCGCTTTTGTATCCTTTGAATCCGCTACAGCTTTTACTTCTTTGAATGTTTAAAATGTACCCTGTATGGAAACGATGTTAGATACGTAAAAGATTAAGAACGTACTGATTTTACTATATCTGGTGGTTCTTGATGTTGATTGTTAATTTTGGAAGACGTCCGGAGCTTTTAAGTCAAACTCCTGCTCTATTGCAAAGTCATTTCTAAGTACACTGTACAGTGACATTAATGTGACCGCCTATCAAAATCCTGAATAACCGCCTTTTGCACTGCCAGACGCGCAGGAAGAGAGTCAGTGAGGTTCCAGACGGTACCGACAAGGATGTGGAGCCATGCCGACTCCAGTGTCGTGAAGAGTTGCGCTAGGTTTCTCGGTTAGGATCCATGGCGCTAGCAGCACGATTGAGGTGGTCCCACAGATTCTCGAATACAGTACACTCACCCTGGTGCTGTTAAAACCACTCACGAACACAGCGAGTTGTGTGTCACGTTGCATTCTGCTGCTGGCAGATGCCATCCTGTGGAGGAGAAACAAACTGCACCTGGGGGTGGACATGGATTCGAAGGATAGACGGATACTTGTATTGATCCATTGTACCTTCCAAAATAACGAGATCGTGCCTCATCAACATTTCCCAGACCATAAAGCTCCCTCCTGGCTGCAGTGTGTACGCTTTCAGAGGTTTTACGCCATAAATGTCAACAGCCATCTGTCCGATGAAGCATAAAACGCGATTTATGTGGAAAAAGCCGCCTGTTGCCACTCAGTGGTCGTCTAGTCATGGCACTGACGTGTAAATTCCTACCTTCGTCGACAATGAACAGCAGTCATCATGGGCACATGAACCAGGTGCCTGCAGTGGAGGACCATACGCAACAACGTTCGCTGAACAGTTACTGAGAAAACGTCGTTGGTAGCCTGCTGGTTCATCTGGGCGGTCATTTGCTGAACAGTTGCAGGTCTGTTTGCCCGTACATATCTCCGCAGTCGCCGTTCATCGCTGTTACCTATGGCCTCGATTCCGGTTTTGGATTTCGTCAGTTTGCCATGGACGGTATACTATAACCCTGGCCGCACGCTAACTGTTTAAAAGCTTATCCGTTTCGGAAATGCTTCCACCCTTTGCCCGAAAGCCAATGATCATGCTCTTTTGCATGTCAGACAAATCGCTCCGTTTCCACATTGAAACGACTACACTGTTTCTCACGTCCTCCCGACACGTATATATACCCTTCACTGCTACTGCTGCCACCTGATATTTGTGAATTTTTCTTTTGCATATTGGAGTCGAACATAGGCGGTCGTCACATTAGTCTGAAGAGACAGTGTATATGCCTGTTACATGGAAATAGTTCCAGTTCCAAAGTCCGTTAGTACCATTGTCAATAGTCATTTCTCTCAAGTAGACCGCTCCAAATAACCTCGTAATCAAAACTAATGTTGCTGTTTGACCTGTGGTTTTTGCGTGCTGACATGGACACGAGTGTCTCTTGTTTTGTCTGTCACAAAAATGTGGTACGATGACCATCAAGTTTTAGCACATCAGGATCATCACCAGATGGCTACACAAAATTCACAAAATTCTCAAACCAATCAGTAAAAATATTAGTCTAAAACCATCTACCAGGATGGTAAGTTGGATCTTCCCTACTATGAGATAACGTGTCCTAATATGCACCGTTGTCGCGTTTAGGATACTCATGGTGTCACATATTACGAATAAGCCATACAAACCTAGCCTCATAGTTACGCTACTCGATGTGAAAGATACACTCCTGGAAATTGAAATAAGAACACCGTGAATTCATTGTCCCAGGAAGGGGAAACTTTATTGACACATTCCTGGGGTCAGATACATCACATGATCACACTGACAGAACCACAGGCACATAGACACAGGCAACAGAGCATGCACAATGTCGGCACTAGTACAGTGTATATCCACCTTTCGCAGCAATGCAGGCTGCTATTCTCCCATGGAGACGATCGTAGAGATGCTGGATGTAGTCCTGTGGAACGGCTTGCCATGCCATTTCCACCTGGCGCCTCAGTTGGACCAGCGTTCGTGCTGGACGTGCAGACCGCGTGAGACGGCGCTTCATCCAGTCCCAAACATGCTCAATGGGGAACAGATCCGGAGATCTGGCTGGCCAGGGTAGTTGACTTACATCTTCTAGAGCACGTTGGGTGGCACGGGATACATGCGGACGTGCATTGTCCTGTTGGAACAGCAAGTTCCCTTGTCGGTCTAGGAATGGTAGAACGATGGGTTCGATGACGGTTTGGATGTATCGTGCACTATTCAGTGTCCCCTCGACGATCACCAGAGGTGTACGGCCAGTGTAGGAGATCGCTCCCCACACCATGATGCCGGGTGTTGGCCCTGTGTGCCTCGGTCGTATGTAGTCCTGATTGTGGCGCTCACCTGCACGGCGCCAAACACGCATACGACCATCATTGGCACCAAGGCAGAAGCGACTCTCATCGCTGAAGACGACACGTCTCCATTCGTCCCTCCATTCACGCCTGTCGCGACACCACTGGAGGCGGGCTGCACGATGTTGGGGCGTGAGCGGAAGACGGCCTAACGGTGTGCGGGACCGTAGCCCAGCTTCATGGAGACGGTTGCGAATGGTCCTCGCCGATACCCCAGGAGCAACAGTGTCTCTAATCTACTGGGAAGTGGCGGTGCGGTCCCCTACGCCACTGCGTAGGATCCTACGGTCTTGGCGTGCATCTGTGCGTCGCTGCGGTCCGGTCCCAGGTCGACGGGCACGTGCACTTTCCGCCGACCACTGGCGACAACGTCGATGTACTGTGGAGACCTCACGCCCCACGTGTTGAGCAATTCGGCGGTACGTCCACCCGGCCTCCCGCATGCCCACTATACGCCCTCGCTCAAAGTCCGTCAACTGCACATACGGTTCACGTCCACGCTGTCGCGGCATGCTACCAGTGTTAAAGACTGCGATGGAGCTCCGTATGCCACGGCAATCTGGCTGACACTGACGGCGGCGGTGCACAAATGCTGCGCAGCTAGCGCCATTCGACGGCCAACACCGCGGTTCCTGGTGTGTCCGCTGTGCTGTGCGTGTGATCATTGCTTGTACAGCCCTCTCGCACTGTCCGGAGCAAGTATGGTGGGTCTGACACACCGGTGTCAATGTGTTTTTTTTTTCCATTTCCAGGAGTGTAGTTCATGATAGCGAACGGAAGAGTACTTCGTGAAGAATATAATCATTTGAATATTGTTCCAACAGCTACTCAGCTTCAGATATTATAGCACTACATACACATAAGCCCAACGTAGCTTCTCAACAACAACTGGCTTCGTAATTGTCTTACTGTAACTGCTCAACGCCTCAGGCGCTGTAAGAAATAAATTCTGATACATCCTAACAGACCTGAGCACTTACTTTAGCCAGAATCTACCTATCTCATATTAGCAAGCTCTTCCTTAACAGGCACATTTCTTCCATTTTCCAAATCATTTTCAATAATGATAGTATTTTTTGGGTAAATAGAAAATAATGTCACATCACAACATAAACACTCATTTTCTCAAATTAAATTGTAATCGCAGTAAGGCAAAGAATAGTACATTCTGTCATCTGGCATCTGTAGTTTCATACTTACAGACTACCGCCATAACCGAGTTCTATTTTGCCTTCAAAATAATGGTGAAACAAACCAAAAGCTTCCGTAGGATACCCGTATTCTGCGCTTGTCCTGTCAACTGAAAGATCGTGCAATGTAGTACCTTGCATATCTGTTTCGAGTCCGCCTCCGTAGCTGAGTGTAGCTGGCACAGTAGCTCAGAGCATTCGGTCAGGGGGGTAGTTGCCCTCTGTAATTAAAAAAAAAAAAGAAAAGAAACAGAGTACATGGATCAACCATGGACTTGAAATGGTATCATGAGATGTTCGCCCAAAACAAATATAACGAACAAGATGAGATCAACAGGAAAAGTGGTCAGCGAAGATGGCTGCCATGCGGAGGACCAGGGTTCGATTCGCGGTACTTCCAATTACTTTTCTTTGTTGGAGGACCTTTTTAGGAAGTACTCAGCCTGCTAATGTTAACTCAGGAGATACCTGACCGAGTAGCAGTGGTTCCACGGTATGGGAAGTATACGGAATGGCCGGGAGAGCGGTATGCTGACCACATACCCCTCCATACTGCATCCGTTAACTGGGCGAACCAGTTTTGTTTTGTTGACTGCACCTATGATGTCAGCCACTAAAAACTAGTCTATTGCCGTTCATACAATAACATACTGTGCAACTTCTTGACGTTTTCAACTGCAGTGGTGAGATGCTCCTCATGCGTTTCTTCTTCAAGACACGTTCGACGCATTTGAGTTCAGTTGCCCATTTATCAAATGGAAGAGACAGTGCCTTGTAGTCCCTCAAACACTACTGATGCATTTCTTTCGTCAATGAAAACCCTCTTTTTTTACGACGACTCAGTATTCTAGTCTACCCATTCTAACGAGACACTTATCAGTGGAGTACTTATACAAGAGTTCCGCTGGTAAGGTTGACACATGACGTTACAGTACTGTGCAACATGTACCAATATTACGCAAACAAAAATCATTTGGTTCAACTACATCTCTGTCCATGCTGATATTTTTTTCATTTGGCTTCAGTGTCGTCCGTCGTAGATTGTTCTAACTCCATATCGTTTCTTATCACAAGAACAAGAACTGAATCCCGCCAATTCAATGGCTGTGCACTCCAGCCATATTCCTTTTCTGGTCGCGAGCACAGGTGATATAGTAGTAAGACACTTAACATTCGTGAGGACAGCGGTTCCAACCCCGTCCAGCCACAGAATTTTTTCCAAATTACATCAGGCAAATGTTGGAATAATTCCTTTGCTGAAGACATGAACTACGTCATTCCCTACTTTAGGCTTGTGCTCTGCATCTGTTGACCTAGATCGCGACACGGCGTTAAACCCCGATATTCCTTTTCGATACAATTTTTTTCTGTTACATCTCTTTATTTTCCCATTGAGCAACTCTCAATATTTAAGGACGGGATTTAATTGTTTGGGGGAAGAGACCAAACATCGAGGTCATCGGTCTCATCGGATTAGGGAAGGAAGTCGGCCGTGCCCTTTCAAAGGAACCATCCCAGCATTTGCCTGGAGCGATTTAGGGAAATCAAGGAAAGCCTAAATCAGGATGGCCGGACGAGGGATTGAACCGTCGTCCTCCCGAATACTCAATATTTAAGGGATTACTCGGTTACACTTCACGTCTCTGTCATGGCCGAAAACTGGCAGTGACTATAGAGTTTCGTTTCGTAGCAGGCACATTGGCAGTCAACATATGGCACTCCTTAGGCTCATGTATTGAGGTGACAAAAGTCATGGGATACAGATATGCACATATGCAAATGACGCTAGTATCGCGTACACAAGGTATAAAAGAACTGTGCATTCGCGGAACTATTATTTGTACTCAAGCAACTCACATAAAAAGGTTTCCGACGTGATTAAGGCAGCACAACGGGAACTAACGGGCTTCGAATGCGGAATGGTAGTTGTAGCTAGACGCATGGGACCTTCCATTTCGTTCATCGTTAGGGGATTCAGCATTAAAATTTCAGGCATTACCTTTCGCAACAGAAACGCAGTGGCCGATGGCCTTCACTGAGACCAAGAGCAGTGGCGTTTCTGTAGAATTGCCAGTGCTAACATAAAATCAACAATGCCTGAAACAATCGCGGAAATCTGTGTGGGATGTATTGCGAACGTATCCGTTTCGACAGGGGGGGGGGGGGGGGGGGGAATTTCGCGTTAATGGGCTATGGCAGCAAATGACCGACGCGAGGGCCTTTGCCAACAGCGCCCTCAGGGCCTCACCTGGGCTCGTGGCCGTATCGGTTAGACCCTAGACGAATGGAGGCCCGTGGCTTTGTCAGATGATTCCCGATATCAGTTGGTAAGAGCTGATGGTAGAGTTCGAGTGTGGCGAAGCCCCCAAAAAGCCAGGGACTTACATTGTTAACAAAGGACTGTGCAAGCTCGTGGTGGCTCCATAGTCGAACATTTATGGGACATAATCCAGAGATCGGTTCGTGAAAAAGATCCAGCACCGTTAACATATTAACAATTAAGGACAGATATAGAAGCTGGGTGGTGTAACAATTCTACAGGGGGCATCCAACGTTGTGTCTATCCCACGTTGAGTTGCCACATTACGTGGGGTAAAAGGAGGTCCAGCACGATATGAGGTGGTATCCCGTAAGCTTTGCCACCTCAGTGTATACCACGTATTTTAGATTGGTTGACGTTGTATTCCACGTTCATATCCCTGCTGGATAGTCCATCCTTCTGTTGTAGTAGCGTTTCAACGTGCCTGTATCCACGCGGGAACAAAAGCGGCGATAACTTGAACTGTTTTCCCCAGAACCACCAGCTGCAACCGTAGTATTTGGCCACATTTAGAGCAAAAATTGCGGGAAACGACGACAACAAACCAAAGAGTGGGGCCCGTTATCGCCTGCAGCATAAACAATAGCGCAGTTTCTATGCAATAATCCACGCCTCCTTATGACTCGTGTCTCAACGAGTCACAGCAGAGTTCATTGGGATTCAGCAGAGTTCATCATCAGCCGAGCCAAGTGTTCAGGATTTCTATAACCAGCAGTTCATCATCATCTCAAGTTATCGGTCTGATGGCATCATCTCTGGAGGCCTGAACTCATATTAACAACAGTCGGAAGAGGGCTGCCACCGGCCTGGAATCAACCACCCACAAGTAAACTACACACAAGGATAGGGACCGCCATAGCCCGGGCAGTGACGTCGTCACTGACTTCGTCTCAAGATGTTCGTTGACTGAACAAGATGTACGTTGGTGTGAGTGTTTCAATAAACAAATGCCCATGTGCTTGTGTCAGTTATTTGTGTATAGCTGCGTAACAAAACATATTGAGCACTTGGTTTATGTATTATTAAAGAATACGGAATTTTTTCTACAGTTATGGAGTTCATCTATTTAATTATTATATATAATATCAAACGTATTTTTCAGTAGCCTTAAAGTAGTGTGGGCAACGGCCTTGCCGCAGTGGATGTGGTGTCACCGCCACACACCACACATGCTAGGTGGTAGCCTTTAAATCAGCCGCGGTCCGGTAGTATACGTCGGACCCGCGTGTCGCCACTATCAGTGATAGCAGACCGAGCGCCGCCACACGGCAGGTCTAGAGAGACTTTCTAGCACTCCCAGTTGTAAAGCCGACTTTGCTAGCGATGGTTCACTGACTTCTACGCTCTCATTTGCCGAGACGATAGTTGGCATAGCCTTCAGCTACGACCTAGCAAGGCGCCATTATCAGTTTCTATTGATATTGTAAATCATGTACCGTCAAAAGCGACGTTCGCCATTAATGGATTAAAGTTAAGTATTCCACCAGCTACGTCCGTTTTTCTCAATTCTAATTCCCTTGATATATTCCAGACCTCACGCCAGCCTGCGTGAGCTAAAACGCGTGCATTTCAGCCTCCTTTAGCAATACGGTGTTGGCTCTCCTGCCAACCACAACAGTGGATACACCGGTTCCCGTGAGATCACCGAAGTTAAGCGCTGTCGGGCGTGGCCGGCACTTGGATGGGTGACCATCCAACCGCCATGCGCTGTTGCCATTTTTCGGGGTGCACTCAGCCTCGTGATGCCAAGTGAGGAGCTACTCGACCGAATAGTAGTGGCTCCGGTCAAAGAACACCATCATAACTACCGGGATAGCGATGTGCTGACCACACGCCCCTGCTATCCGCATCCTCAACTGAAAATGACACGGCGGTCGGATGGTCCCGATTGGCCACTTGTGACCTGAAGACGGAGTGCTTTTAAGTAGTGTATATTCACAGTATATGGACTTTACAATATACTGTTGGCATTATTTTGGAATTGCCTTAAGACACCTACGAGCATACACTAGAAAACTGTAGGAAGTAGGGAAAAATGTTGAAGTATTACTCAAAAACTGAGAAAATGTTTTATAGAGGTTGAAAAATGTACCAATGTAAAACACGAGAACTTTTTTCAGCAAGCAATGTCTACTCGATGAAGCCCATAAAACTGCAACCAGCAAATTCTGTATGACATCTCTCCATGTTAAAATATCGCCTTTTTTATTTTCCGCTGGTTTACTACAGCAACTATATCTAAATTTACTAAAAGTTCCGCGTTTAGACGAAAGATTTAAAAACGGAACGCTCTGTGTCGATGTCAATTGCTGAAGCCAGCACTTAGGGACGTGGTGTATGTAAGTTCATATTACGTACTGTACTGATTCCAAGACTTCTGAGCTTCTCGGAATGATTAATCTTGCGCCTTAAAACCATAAGCTCCTCTACGTTTGAAACCAACTGTGCAAATCAGATTATATGTTCTCGATCCACGGCAAAATACAGACAGGGCATCTGTTGTGTTTCATAATCGCTTTATGAAATTTAAGCAAGATATCCGAGGTACAGCAGTACGGATAGGGGATAATATTTTGCTTCGTGGATAAAGGAAAACTCGTAACTGTTTTTCCTAGTAAGATACCGAAACGAATGAAGCCTTTTTCAGTTTTTAAATGGAGTGTCTCCTGGAGTTATTCTGGTGTCCTTAAAAAAAAGTACGGTGTTTTACCACCCGTTAATGTTTGTAGAGAAAATATTTCAGAAAATAGGAGGGATGTTTGCTTGATTTACAGAACAAAGCCCGGGGCACAGCGTAGTTTCATCCCGTCGTGTGGTTCTGGTGCGCTTTTTAGTTCGAAGAATGGCTTACTGAATCTCTCTACGCTAGTCTATCTTTTGCATGTCTCTTCTTGTGTTCATAACTATTTCAACATAAATCCATTTGTCCCTGGTTATTATTGTTACGCCTTGGTCTCACTTTACAATTTTATTTCCACACACTTTCTTCTATTATCAAACTGACTATTCCTTGATACTTGTCTGTCATCAACCGACCCTTTCGTTTTGTCGACTTGTGCCTTACATTTCCATCATCCCCGATTCGATTTAGCATCTGTTCATTACTTATCTGAGCTACTGAGCTAAGTGTCAGCACTATATCGTCTGATCACATTTATAAAGATTTTATATCCTTCTTGTCTGTGCTGTTAATCAATCGTTCACGTTTCCCTGCTGTGTAGGGCTACAAACCATGCAAATATTTTCAGGAAAAACTTCCTAACATTGAGGTTGTTTTATATATTGATTTATTTCTCTTTTTGAAAAAATCACTTCTTGCTATTGTAAGAGCGCATTTTATATCCTCTTTATTACCACCATCATCAGTTATTTTGATCCTCAAATAGCAAAACTCGTCTACAAATTTCAGTGTCTCGATTTGAAATCTAATTCTTTCAGCTTCACCTAATTTAATCCAACTACATTACACTGACTGACTGTTTCGTCGGGTCTTGGTAGAATATTATATATATTATGAATGAAGCACACGTTAACTGGCGTAATATTCTGCAATATTTATAATTTTACAAACCGATTTTGTTTGTGAAATAATAAATATTGTGGAATATTGCACTAGAGTAGTGTGTATGTGTCATTCAAAACAACTACGTTACATTATCCGTGTTTCACTTTTGTTGAGTTTCATCCTTTAAAGCCTTATCAAGATACTATTCAAGTCAGTTCAACTCATTTTACAAATTTTTTGTTACAAAATATAAAGTTCTTTTTTCTTCTGCCTAAAGAGTAATTCCCATTCCAAATTTCTCCTTGGTTTACTTTTTTCTTTGCTCGGTGCACAAACCGAACAAGGTGAAGGATAGGCTACAACATTGTCTCATTCCCTTTTCAACTACTTCTTATCTTTCCCTGTTGTCTTAACTAGGGTCTGGCTTGTGTACAAGTTACAGATAATTTTTAAATTCGTATATTTTACCTCAGATACCTACAAAATCTCAAACAAATGTATTCCAGTCAACAGTGTCAGACTTTTCTCTATAGATACATACACTATAAACGTATGTCAGCCATTCTACAGTCTATCTTCTGAGCGTTCTTCCGTCTCACTTGTACCTAAATTTCTTTGGTAGCCATAAGGCTACCGGAGGTAGGCTTCTTCATATTTTCCGTTCTTCTGTAAATAATTTGTGTTAGTATTTGGCATTTATAACTTATTAATCTGGTGATTCGCTAATATGTTGTACGCTATTTTGCCTGTCTCGTGTATCTGGAATACATTTCTTACTTCTTTATTTAGACATGTTGAATAGCTATTTATACAAGTGAAATACTTTTGTCATTGCTGGGTAACCCAAAGAGCCTAATAATTCTCAGGGAATACAATCCACTTCAGGTGCCTAGTTTCGAATTATGTCTTTCAGTGCTCAATCAAATTCATGTCACAATATCACATGTACCACGTTCTTTTCATCGGCTTCCTCTACATTTTCCATAATACTGTTTTTAAGTCCGTTTCCTATGTATAGCTCTTTTATACATCCTTCCACCATCCAGCTCTCATATCTTCGCTTAGTACTAGCTCGTCATTTAAGTTCTTAATACACTACTGGCCATTAAAATTGTTACACCACAAAGATGACGTGCTACAGACGCGAAATTTAACCGACAGGACGAAGATACTGTGATATGCAAATGATTAGCTTCTCAGAGCATTCACACAAGGTTGGCGCTGGTGGTGACACCTACAACGTGATGACATGAGGAAAGTTTCCAACCGATTTCTCATACACAAACAGCAGTTGACCGTCGTTGTTGTAATCCCTCGTGTAAGGAGGAGAAATGCGTACCATCACGTTTCCGACTTTGATAAAGGTCGGATTGTAGCCTATCGCGATTGCGGTTTATCGTATCGCGACATTGCTGCTCGCGTTGGCCGAGATCCAATGACTTAGCAGAATAAGGAATCGGTGGATTCAGGTGGGTTATATGGAACACCGTGATGGATCCCAACGGCCTCGTATCACTAGCAGTCGAGATGACAGGCATCTTATCCGCATGGCTGTAACGGATCGTGCAGCCACGTCTCGATCCCTGAGTCAACAGATGGGGACGTTTGCAAGACAACAATCATCTGCACGAACAGTTCGACGACGTTTGCAGCAGCATGCACTATCAGCTCGGAGACCATGGCTGCGGTTACCCTTGACGCTGCATCACACACAGGAGTGCCTGCGATGGTGTACTCAACCACGAACCTGGGTGCACGAGTGGCAAAACGTCATTTATTCGGATGAATCCACATTGGAAGCGTGTACTCGTCATCGCCATAGTGGCGTATCACCTGGCGTGATGGTATGAGGTGCCATTGGTTACACGTCTCGGTCACCTCTTGTTCGCATTGACGGCACTTTGAACAGTGGACGTTACATTTCAATTTTGTTACGACTCGTGGCTCTACTCTTCATTCGATCCCTGTGAAACCCTACTTTTCAGCAGGATAATGCACGACCGCATGTTGCAGGTCCTGAACGGGCCTTTCTGAATACAGAAAATGTTCGACTGCTGCTCTGGCCAGCATATTCTCCAGATCTCTCAACAATTGAAAACGTCTGGTCAATGGTGGCGGAGCAATGGTCTCGCCACAATAGGCCAGTCACTACTCTTGATGAACTGTAGATGTACACGCCATCCAAGATCTGTTTGACTCAATGCCCAGGCGTATCAAGGCCGTTATTACGGCCAGAGGTGGTTGTTCTGAGTACTGATTTCTCAGGATCTATGCACCCAAATTGCGTGAAAATGTATTCACATGTCAGTTCCAGTATAATACATTTGTCCAATGAATACCCGTTTATCATCTGCATTTCTTCTTGGTGTAGCAATTTTAATGGCCAGTAGCGTGTTTGCACAGCTGCTGCTTCTTGCTCCTATGCTATCTCTAATTTTCCTATAAACGACGTCTTGCTTTGCCATATTCATGCATCCTTCCATAACTTTTCATTTATTCGATAGCCATTCCTGCTTTGCTATTACACACTTGCTGGCTATCTCATTTGGTAGACCCTAGAATTTTTTTATCCCTAAGTAATTTACTGCATTTTATACCTTCTTCGTTCATAATTTAAAACTAGTATCTCGTGTATTATTGAAGTATCTCCACAATTCCATGTTTTTTTCGCATATTTGATCATCTGATGACTTTTTCGCTTTCATCTCTCAAACATAGCCACTGATCCTGTATTGTGTTCCTTTCCCCTGTTCCAGTCAGTAGTTGCCTAATAATTCCACTGAAATCTTAACAATTCGTGACTCTTTCAATTAACGCAGGTCCCTTCTCCTTAATTTCCTACCTTTCTACCACTTTTTCAATTTGAATTTGCAGTTCATAGCCAATAACCTATCGTCAGTGTTCTTATCTGCCCATGACATTGTTTTGCAGTTTTAAATCTGCTTTCAAATTTGTGTTTTACGAGTATATTATGTATCTGAAATCTTCTGATGTTTCCAAGTCTCTCCCACGTATTCAACTTCGCTTAATCATTCTTAAACCAAGTGTAAGCAATGATTAACTTGCGCTCTGTGCTAAATATTGCCAGGTGGCTTCCTTTCCGTTCCTTCTTCTTCTACCATTTTTCCTTCTCTGCTTTTTCTTGATATCGGATTCCAGTCCCCCGAATTACAATTATATTTTTGTTTCCCTTAATGTAGTGAGTACATCTCATCACACATTTTTTCAATCATTTTATCGTCTACATAATTAGTAGGCATACGTACCTGTACCACTGTGGTGAGTCCTGGCTTTGTGTCTACGGTGGTGTCTCTCACTTCTTTTGGTGTCTGCTGTCATCCCTACTTGATAAGGAATGTACACGCTGTAACAGTACAATGGGACACAAACTTATAAATTAGAGACGGATAGAGCCAAGTGCACCCTTAATATGATCAACTGGACATAAAATTAAAAGAAAGATACAGCCTCGTACTTCAAGATCAGTTGGGACAAACTGTAAAGTGCAGGCCTATCTAGCAGACTTACCTCAAAAGACATCCATCTTACTCTGAAACGATTCGATAGTAACCTCCAGAAACAAAATTTTGAACCTGTGGACATCTTCCAATTTCTACAGTACTATCTGCACACAGACTGTCATGAAGACAAGGAATTTATAATTTCGACAGGATAACTACGAGTATCAGTATTTTATTCTTAAACAACTTCTGTAGGTAGCAGATGTACATATAATCACACTCCAAGAACCAATTACTCCATCGTAGGAGACCTCATAGGACATCCCTCAATCATCATACTTTGCCTGTTTAAGGGGAGATGTAATGGATTTTGGTTCAAAAAATCGATTTTTCAAAAACATTATTTTCTTGATCTACACAGTTTAATCTATGTTGTGTATGAATTTTATCGTGATAGTAGCTTTAGAAATGCTTTTAAATAGTTAAACTGATTAACACTGCACTGGCGACCACTCACTCCCACCTTTTCCGACATTTGGGGGAACTGCTAGCTTGAGCAGAATTTTTGTCAGTGTGAAGTCCATTTTCTTTCTATATCTTTGGCTAACATCTATATCTCTGGCTGACATCTATATCTTTGCCTGAAAGATGTCTTGCATGTGGTTTATCTACGTTTTGAAAATACTAACACGTATTAGTAGGTGGAAATAAACCAAAAAGAAATAGATCCTAGGGTAGATATTCATGACTGAATCTTCTACAAATGTTACTGACCTGTGTACGTCTGTAGACGGGATGTGAATGAAATGGGGTCACACATCTCTGTGTGGAGTTGCAGCTGTCGTTGATACTCACTCAGGTAATGTTTTAGCTGTAGAAATTATATCTAAATACTGTCGCCAGTGTACAACAAGGAAAAAGTCCAACAATGCAGACAGTGAGAAACTATGGAAAAAAGCATCCAGTAGCATGCTCTAAAAGTTATAGTGGCTCAAGTGGTGACATGGAGGCTGCTAAAGTTGTGAGGATGTTCTCCAGATATGAGAACGAATATGGTGTTAGATATACTAAATACCTTAGTGATGGGGCTCCTCTTCGTTCAAAGCTGTAACAGATAAAAATCCGTATAATACAACAATAGAAAAGATGGAATGTGTTGGCCACATCCAAAAGAGAAGAAAGGTGAAGTACTTGAGGCTGGAAACCCACTAGGAGTAAAAGGCAGGCTTACTCTGAAAGAAATTGATCCTATTCGGTTATTTTATGGGAGAGCTATCAGGAAAAACACACATAATTTAGAGGCAATGAGGCGTGCTGTGTGGGCAATTTTTTCCACAATTTAGCCACTGACCAAACAGCAATGCACACTCTATGTCCGAAAGGCGATTAGACGATTGCTGCAAGTTCAACAACAGGAATGAGACATATTTACATAAACACTCATTACCAGAACTTGTTGTGAATGCAATTAAGCCCACATTCAGGTTTCTTGCAAACCCTGATTTATTGAGGCGGTGTCTTCATGGAAGGACACCAAATGCAAATGAAAGCCTCAATAATTTAATTAGGATTAGGTGCTCAAAAAGGCCATTCTGTGGACTTGAAGTACTCATAATAGGTGTCTATGATGCAGTTTTATGTTACAATAACGGAAATAATGACAAAATTGAAGTGCTGAAGAGGGTTAGTGTAGATCCTGGTGTGTTTACAACGAAAGCATTTTACATCATCGACGAGAGCAGGGTTAAAAAGGCTAACAGATCACTGTGTTACCCGCAAATACAGGCCAGACAGAATCGTAGAGGAGAGAAGAGAAACCTAGAGGATGAGGAGTATCAGTATGGAGGATTTTAAAATTCAGGTAAGCACATTACATTTAGAAGTACGAAAAAAATCTTTGAACTTCATTTTCTCTATTTTACATCTTTCACGTTATTAGAAGCCTTTTCTTGAAAAGTGAATGCACTCATACTATGAAATTTTCAGGAACTGTTCGCAACTGGGTCCCTGGTACTAAAACGAACGAGATCGCGCAATTACATTCTGATTTTTCGATGATTGTATGTAGAAAAAAAAATTGATTTACGATGTGAAAAAATAAAAACTCTGTTACTGACACAGTTTGTACCATAAATTAATAGCTGTAGTTCAGTGGTCTTATAACCTTCTCAGGACACTACAATAAAATTTTCAGATTAATTGCATACTTAGAATTTGAGTTAAGGCATTTTATAAAAGACAAAAAATTAAATATTCAAATTTGTGGCAAGATATTCATCATGCATATTTTATTATATTTTTCCCTCGAAGCACAGCTTATTTGCTTTACACATGCAAAATTTTTGTGCATTAATAAATATGGCTGTAATGATTTTTTAAATAAATGTTTACATTTTCCGTTACATCCTTCCTTAATTATGCCCTATGGCGAACAGACGAGGCACTAATCTACAACTACAGGTAGGAAACTTAAACTTAAACGCAGGAATTAAGCCTCATTAATACTTGACAACACATGCGCTCTAGTGTGGAGGCTTTTACCTACAAGGATTGTATAAAAATATGAAAATTTCACAAGAAATGTATCCTTGAACATTAATGCAGATGCTAGCCAAGCCTGCAGGTTCGTTTGCTGTATTTGACTACGAAATGCTCCTCTGCAATTTCTTCAATACGCTACCAGTGTCAGGCATGGTCAGAACAGTGTTCTGTGTAACTGTGAGTGCAGCATGTCGGAACTAAGTGAATTCGAAACATGGAAAATGGTTAACGCTCGTATGGTGGGCGCTCCTCTAGTCAAGTTACATCGAAGATTTATACCGCATGGAGGGGAAGCGGAAAACCATCATCCACTAGGTCACAACGTGGAAGAAAGTGTGTGTTGAGTGACTGCGACCCAAATCAAGACTACTGCAACTACAGAGGTCAATACAGAACAGAATATCGCACTCGCGAACCATGTCAGCGCCAAAACAACAAGAAGGGAGTTCCGTAAGCAGAGAATTACAGGACGAGCTGAAATTTCAAAGCCTCTCGTTAACGATGCAAATTCCCGTAACAGGAAGACGTGGTGGCGAAACCATATAACCTGGACTGTTGGGCAATGGAATATTGTAATTTGATCGGATGACGTTTTCCACACTGCTCCCGAATATTGACGAATTTACGCCCCAAGAGTGAAACATGGCGGATATTCGGTAACGATATGGGCACCCATATCGTGGTATTCCATGGGTATCATGAGTACTCAGAAAGTTCGCATTACTGCCAAGGATCATTTTGGCTGATCAGGTCCATCCCATGGTAAAATATTTGCTGCTTCATGGTAATGCTATGTTCTAACACGACAGGGCACCCGCTCACACAGCTTGCATCGTTGAGGACTGTTCTTGTGAGCACGTGGCTGATTTTTCGCATCTCCCTGGCCACGAGTCACCAAATATCAATGTTATTGACGCTTTGTGGTCTCCTTCGGCAAGAAAGGTGTGGGATTGCCATCCAACTTCACCATCGTTACCTGAACTTACAAGTATTTTGCAGGAGGAATGGTAAAAGTTCCCTTCAAAACCATGCATTACCTACATTTATCCATTCCGAGGCGGCTGGACAGTTTTGAATGCCAATGGTTTTCCTAATCGGTATTAGGTATGGCACTGTGTTGTATTTTCGGTGTTTTATTATTCTTGTGCGCCCCTTGTATTTCTACAACCTGCACTTAAATATTAACACAAAATTCAAAGCCTAATAAACGACATAGCAAGATCGTCCAAAAGTTCATAAGCGGTACCTTATCTACTACATAATGCCCTGTAACAAATATCAAATATACTGCTTCGGCGCCGGCCGCGGTGGACTAGCGGTTCTAGTAGCTCAGTCCGGAACCGCGCGGCTGCTACGGTCGCAGGTTCGAATCCTGCCTCGGGCATGCATGTGTATGGTGTCCTTAGGTTAGTTAGATTCAAGTAGTTCTAAGTTCTAGGGGACTGATGACCACAGATGTTAAGTCCCATTGTGCTCAGAGCCATTTAGCGATACTGCTTCGGCGATTCTCAAATGTCAGGCGATATGAACAACACACAGCACGAAATCTTCAAAGACTAAGCTACAAGTACAGTCTTGACCAGAAGTATGGTATTTTAAATACATTTATCAGGATATCACCTCCTCGTGGAATTTAATTTTTTTTCCTCACTTACGTTAACCTCAAGAGAAAATTCTCTGTATTTTTTTTTGCATTTATATCTGACTAATTGTTCAACGAAGGACAGCCTTAGAAAGAAGAATTAATTTAGCCAAGTGGCTACGCTGACGAGGAGGAATTCGCTGATTTTAAGGTGGCTTGTAACGCGAGGAAGGGTTCAGTGTGCCGGTCACGACAATCAACAAATCAGGACTTGGGGTCGAGGCCTGGCGTAAATTTTTAGTTTTCACAAAGTATTCAAGTTATCTCTAATCTCTGCACCACAAAGTTGCTTGAAGACGAAGTTCCTTAAATAATTGCATAAATTTCCACCTGCCACAAGAAAAACTTAACATTTCAGTTACAATGAAATCGCTTTGGACATTTGACTGCATGATTATGAAAGACTAAGAACACCTCAAATACGAAATTTTGACCATCTTTGCAGCTATCCTCTTGAGGACAATTAACTGCTGTATTCTGGTGATGATCCACCGTGATATATATTGTCTTTTTAGATTGATAGGTGGCGACCGACGGTCACATTATGGGATGTCATTGGAAAATTCGACGTAAACATTGCTGTGGAGGATTGGCTGTGTGGTAGGCTATTGCCTGAACCATTCTGGCACATGATTGGAAGGCAACAGCGAATGGGCGGCTTGTATCTACGCTATGGGTAGTATTTTTCAGAATCGAGACGTTGATGCGGCTCGGCAGTTCTCTTGTGGCTGCACGTGTTTACTGTTGAACCCGGGTCAAGCGGGACTACTGGAACGCGAAAACGAATTGTCGGTAGGATTGGGCTCAAAGCTGCCATGCCTTTGGTAACATGTAACCATTCCCTGTGCATGCTGTTAGGGTGTTCTATTATTTGCATAGCTTCTCTATCCGTTTGACCTATGGCAGTGCCATCTAGCGGGACAACCACAGCGCCATCTGGTTACCCCCTTCAAGCTAGACATATTTCGTTCTTTGTAGTTTTTTCGTTCGACGCTTATTTCGTGAGATATTTGGCCCGGTCACGATAAATGGGCCACCCTATATAAACACAGGAATTAAATGTACTACTGCACATAAAGAGAGATTTGCAGATGACACAAGAATATTGAAACTATTCTGAGGCATTCCACCACGCCTGAAAACGGACTCTAAGAGAAAAGATGAGAACACACTTGTAAAACTGCACCTGAGACACCTTGATAACTCAGTACTTTTGCAAATGTTGCTTTAGACAAATTGTTTCAAATACACTCATACACGAAATTCAAATCAAAGTCAATAATATATTCATAAATAATCTTTCTGTAACCAGTTTGTGGGAGACAGGGGCTCCCAGACTTGGGTAGGCATCATGACTGCACCCCCACCCATGCTTCTCATGACATAATAACTGTAAACACAAGGGAATGGAATGAACTGCGGTATAGTAGCCACCATTCGGGGTCTCGTGTGTGAGGGTGCATTGTCAGGGCGCCACCACGAAGGTCAAAATATCCCAATGTTCTAATTACAAAAAAATGTTCAAATGTGTCTGAAACCTTAGCGGACCTAACTGATAAGGTCATCAGTCCTTAAGCTTACACACTACTTAAGCTAAATTATCCTAAGGACAAACACACATCTGGTCCCTTTAATCCCACAAACCAACCGACAAACACACACACATGCCCGAGGGAGGACTCGAACCTCCGCCGGGATCAGCCGCACAGTCCATGACTGCAGCGCCTGAGACCGCTCGGTTAATCCCACGCGGCTTCCTAATCACAAAAAAATGGTTCAAATTGCTCTGAGCACTATGGGACTTAATTGCTGTGATCATCAGTCCCCTATAACTTAGAATTACTTAAACCTAACTAACCTAAGGACGCCACACAAATCCATGCCCGAGACAGGATTCGAACCTGCGACCGTAGCGGTTACGCGGTTCCAGACTGTAGCGCCTAGAACCGCAGGGCCACTCCGGCCGGCCCTAATTACAGATCACGTTACTAAATACCACCAACCACAGATCAGATATCGGTCTCCTTTCATCTCACAGCTCCAAAACAAAGCATAAAGTGGCGAAATTCTGTTGTTCGGCAAATTCCATATTTGCTTCCTGTCTCTGTCGCTCTCAAGACGCCACATCTCGCTTGTCTGTGTGAACCGACGTCTCCAAACAGCAAGATGGGTTATCCATCTCTCCTCAGAATACTGTACTTCTATTTGTTTAATTCTAGAGACAAACGGAAAGCTGACGCAAATTTCGATATCGAAAAATATATTTCTTACATTGGAATAGTAACAGCGTTACATTCCGCACGACCAGTAGGTATGAAACCACAACGATCTAACATTGTAACGTGTTTTAAGTACAGAGTGCAAGTGTTTATGTTCTCTCTTACCAACTCCTTCTTGGTACTGACCGCAGACACTTGAACAATACTTTGAAATTGATAGCTCAGTGGAATTATGTAAAATGCTTCAAACTCCGTCCGTCTGGAGCACCAGCACATGTATAAAAACCCATGTTGAGACTGATAGCCTGTGGGGTGTGGTCTTCCTATGGTACAGGCGATGAAACTTTACACTGGTCTGTGCAAGCGACTTCTGTCATTGGCCACCTCCTCCAATGGATCAATACCTGTATACTTAACAGGATCGTCACATATGCTCGATGCCAGCACGCAGACGGTATTTATTTTCGATATATCGGAAGAGAGAGATATTGTAAATAGAGTTCTCTGTCGGATGAAGTTAGCGGAGCTTTTATAGTTCGTAGTTTTTCTCTTTTCGACAGTCCAAATTAACGCTGATAGAATGTTTGGGTGACAGACGTGAATGCACCCTAAGGTACGCAGATCTCCTTCAGACTGCAGCACCTGTATGTAGTTTTGAAACCCATTGCAAATAGAGTAGCAAAATCCTCGTCTTTCGTCCAGTTCCTGTATGATGTGGTGTCTTTCTAATTTTACCAATTTGAAACACCACCATAACTGTTTATACTGCCTCGTGTTGCAGGAGAATGCTTCATTCTAGCTCTGACTTTACACAGCGTACACTGTTGGCGGAGCTATGACAACGTATTCCTATTTCCACCAAGTAGTAAAAAGACAGTCCTGCTGCATTAACTTAGCACAACCTGTTTCTACACTGGTTGCAGAAGGTGGTGGTTACAGCGCTCTCCGACTTCCATTCAGTTCTGGCTTAAATTCTGACGATCACATGGACGAAGCTGCAGAGACTAAGGAACAGTTACAAGATGCAGAGGAACTGCCTAAACCCACGTTGGAGTTTTGCTGTAGCAGATAGGTTCAAAAAAGGGATTCGTTTCGAGATATGAGAGTGGCACGAATACTATTCACCAGTGGCTGTAATTATTAAAAGACGTCTCCGTAGAATGCCACGCAAATACAGTATGTCGTTGAATGCTGAGACTTGTTTCCAAATTGCAGACAGCATTTCTGCCAGAAAGCGTCACAGTATCAGCGACTTTTGTGTGCACCTGTAGAACCCAGACCTCTTTTTATGCAGGTTGACGGTAACGTAGTCGTTGTGATCGTGTTTTAATAGCGCGGTCCTTAGACGTAATGTACACTATGTGATCAAAAGTATCGGGACATACCCTAAAACATACGTTTTTCATATTAAGTGCATTGTGCCACCTGCTGCTAGCTACTCCATATCAGCGACCTCACTAGTCATTAGACATCGTCAGAGAGCAGAATGGAGTGCTCCGCCGAACTCAAGGACTTCGAACGTGGGCAGGTTGGGGTGTCACTTGTGTCATACGTCTGTATGCAAGATTTAAACACTCCTAAACATTCCTAAGTCCACTGTTTACGATATGACAATGCAGTGGAAACGTGAAGGGACACTAGGGCACAAAAGCGTAGAGGCCAACCTCGTCTGTTGACTAACAGCGACCGCCGACAGTTGAAGAGGGTCGTAATGTGTAATAGGCAGACATCTATCCACACCATCACACAGGAATTCCAAACTGCATCTGGATCCACTGCAGGTACTATGACAGTTAGGTGGGAGGTGAGAAAACTTGAATTCCATGGAAGAGCGGCTGCTCATAAACCACACATGCCAAACGACGCCTCGCTTAGTTTAAGGAGCGTGAAAATTAGACGATTGAACAGTGGAAAAACGTTGTTGATGTGACGAATCACGGTACACAATGTGGCGATCTGATGGCAAGGTGTGGGTATGGCGAATGCCCGGTGAACGTCATCTGCCAGCGTATGTAGTGCCAACAGTAAAATTCAGAGGCGGTGTTGTTGTGATGTGGTCGTGTTTTTCACGGAAGGGGCTTGCACTCCTTGTTGATCTGTGTGGCCCTATCACAGCACAGGCCTACATTGATGTTTTAAGCATCTTCTTGCATCCCACTGTTGAAGAATTATTCGGGGATGGCAATTGCATCTTTTGCCACGATCGAACACCTGCTCATAATGCACAACCTGTGGCGGAGTGGTTACGCGACAATAACATCCCTGTAATGGACTGGTCTGCACAGAGTCGTGACCTGAATCCTATAGAACATCTTTCGGATATTTTGGAACGCCGACTGAATGCCATGCGTCACCGACCGACATCGATACCTCTCCTCTGTACAGCAGTTCGTGAAGAATGGGCTCCCATTCCTCAAGAAATCTTCCACCACGTGAGTGAACGTATGCCTGCAACAGTGGGAGCTGTCATCAAGGTTAAGTGTTGACCAACGCCGTATTGAATTCCAGTATTATTGATGAAGGGCTCCACGAACTTGTAAGTCATTTTTAGCCAGGTATCTTGATATTTTTGATCATTTAGTGTATGTTGTCGGCGTGACGGTACACAATGTGGCGATCTGATGGCAAGGTGTGGGTATGGCGAATGCCCGGTGAACGTCATCTGCCAGCGTATGTAGTGCCAACAGTAAAATTCAGAGGCGGTGTTGTTGTGATGTGGTCGTGTTTTTCACGGAAGGGGCTTGCACTCCTTGTTGATCTGTGTGGCCCTATCACAGCACAGGCCTACATTGATGTTTTAAGCATCTTCTTGCATCCCACTGTTGAAGAATTATTCGGGGATGGCAATTGCATCTTTTGCCACGATCGAACACCTGCTCATAATGCACAACCTGTGGCGGAGTGGTTACGCGACAATAACATCCCTGTAATGGACTGGTCTGCACAGAGTCGTGACCTGAATCCTATAGAACATCTTTCGGATATTTTGGAACGCCGACTGAATGCCATGCGTCACCGACCGACATCGATACCTCTCCTCTGTACAGCAGTTCGTGAAGAATGGGCTCCCATTCCTCAAGAAATCTTCCACCACGTGAGTGAACGTATGCCTGCAACAGTGGGAGCTGTCATCAAGGTTAAGTGTTGACCAACGCCGTATTGAATTCCAGTATTATTGATGAAGGGCTCCACGAACTTGTAAGTCATTTTTAGCCAGGTATCTTGATATTTTTGATCATTTAGTGTATGTTGTCGGCGTGACGGTACACAATGTGGCGATCTGATGGCAAGGTGTGGGTATGGCGAATGCCCGGTGAACGTCATCTGCCAGCGTATGTAGTGCCAACAGTAAAATTCAGAGGCGGTGTTGTTGTGATGTGGTCGTGTTTTTCACGGAAGGGGCTTGCACTCCTTGTTGATCTGTGTGGCCCTATCACAGCACAGGCCTACATTGATGTTTTAAGCATCTTCTTGCATCCCACTGTTGAAGAATTATTCGGGGATGGCAATTGCATCTTTTGCCACGATCGAACACCTGCTCATAATGCACAACCTGTGGCGGAGTGGTTACGCGACAATAACATCCCTGTAATGGACTGGTCTGCACAGAGTCGTGACCTGAATCCTATAGAACATCTTTCGGATATTTTGGAACGCCGACTGAATGCCATGCGTCACCGACCGACATCGATACCTCTCCTCTGTACAGCAGTTCGTGAAGAATGGGCTCCCATTCCTCAAGAAATCTTCCACCACGTGAGTGAACGTATGCCTGCAACAGTGGGAGCTGTCATCAAGGTTAAGTGTTGACCAACGCCGTATTGAATTCCAGTATTATTGATGAAGGGCTCCACGAACTTGTAAGTCATTTTTAGCCAGGTATCTTGATATTTTTGATCATTTAGTGTATGTTGTCGGCGTGACGGTACACAATGTGGCGATCTGATGGCAAGGTGTGGGTATGGCGAATGCCCGGTGAACGTCATCTGCCAGCGTATGTAGTGCCAACAGTAAAATTCAGAGGCGGTGTTGTTGTGATGTGGTCGTGTTTTTCACGGAAGGGGCTTGCACTCCTTGTTGATCTGTGTGGCCCTATCACAGCACAGGCCTACATTGATGTTTTAAGCATCTTCTTGCATCCCACTGTTGAAGAATTATTCGGGGATGGCAATTGCATCTTTTGCCACGATCGAACACCTGCTCATAATGCACAACCTGTGGCGGAGTGGTTACGCGACAATAACATCCCTGTAATGGACTGGTCTGCACAGAGTCGTGACCTGAATCCTATAGAACATCTTTCGGATATTTTGGAACGCCGACTGAATGCCATGCGTCACCGACCGACATCGATACCTCTCCTCTGTACAGCAGTTCGTGAAGAATGGGCTCCCATTCCTCAAGAAATCTTCCACCACGTGAGTGAACGTATGCCTGCAACAGTGGGAGCTGTCATCAAGGTTAAGTGTTGACCAACGCCGTATTGAATTCCAGTATTATTGATGAAGGGCTCCACGAACTTGTAAGTCATTTTTAGCCAGGTATCTTGATATTTTTGATCATTTAGTGTATGTTGTCGGCGTTAGAATCCTTCTGTGGTCAGCTTCAAATGTCGGTTCTCAATAGTGTTCTTCGACAAGAACATCGTCTGCCCTCCAGGGATTCCCATTTCAATCCGACTACGAAAAAAAAATACTCGCCATGCAAAGTGACTCTCACGATCGGTTTAATTAATTTGCCTATCCATTTGATATCAGTGATATGCCTTCTGGTGGGTGTAGGAGATGGCAAAGGGACCATCGATATGATTCTTTACTTGGCGTTCTTTTTTTTTTTCGTTGCTGTGATATCTTTTGGCGATATCCCAATCGTCCACCTATACAGGGAGAGACAACCGTCGTAATAAAGTCAGATGTGTTACCAAATTATTAAAGTGATACGTAGTATAAAACTTACATTTACACCTTCTCTGTGCTGTTACCTTACGAGATTTCATATGTTGTGAGACATTCGGTTAGTTTTAGAGAGAGTTCAATACTGAGGGGGAGACCTGTGACAGTGCTAGATCTTAGCTCTCCGTCATGAGTCAAAAATGAGTTAATATTCTGGTCTTGTGATGCATGACGTCACAGATAAGGAAAGATATTTTTCTACCTCATGAAAGATTACTTAGAGGAAACATAACCTATGACACAGTCCTGTACAGGATTTTTATAACAAGTAACGATATTTTCCCTACGTGAAAACGCGTGTATTGTCTGATTTCTTTTATCTTAGAAAATAACTCGTATAGACGAGAGGATTCTACATTTAGCTTTAGAAATTCGAGGTATATGGTCAGCAACATAGCTGCCTCGGATTGGGTAAAGCAGATTTTTTAAACTCGTGGGTCTACATCGGGGTGGAATAGTTTAGAACTACTGTATACGTCCAATATGCAGGTGCTTGTTTTACAGTGCACCGCGGCATCCTGTAAGGGCGATCATGAGAAGGTGGAAGCTGGAAGTAATGGATTAGCTCAGCCTGCGACGTGTACAAACATTGCGCTTACCTATCTGAACGAGCCCGCAGCAGCGATGGCTAGCGAAATTACCAGTGTGTTGGGTAAGCGCAACAGAAGCGTATGTTTGTGTGTTGCGTGAGAGAAGAGTCACAATGATGGCTGTTAGCGCTGTATGTATCGATAACATCCGAATTCCTACCACTCCAATCATTCCCGGATGCCCTCCATTGCCAGGGGTGTTGCATCCTTGTAACATACGCGCGTCCACTGACTTTCTTACGTCTCGCTGGCGGTGTACGGGGTGACAGGCGCGCAGCAAGTGGACCTGTCTCCAACATCTAGCCACGGCGGCTTATTGCTAATGACTGGATCGTGGTTTAAGTGTGTAGAGTTTAGTGCTTTTCCGTACATCACAGTGACTTCTATCTTGTAGTGATGTTTGCTGTTGTCTCCATTCCACCACGTAGTAGAACGTTCCAGATGTAGCGGAGACAACTAATTTAGAAAGTCCACTGCACTTTAAAAACCCAATCGCGACGTCAAATTCCCAATAACTCAATTTATAGTTTTTGATAGCTCTACTGCGTGCTCGCATGCGTTCGGTATGGGTTGGAATGGCCGGCACGGTTGTGAGTCTTTCTCTCATAGCCGGCGCACACAGGACTACCCTGGGACAGCGCACTTCGTGATCGCGAATTTGTGTGATCGTTAGGATCTTTTTTCCAGCAGATATGTTTAATGGAACCGTTTTGGTGGACGAGGGCGTGTACAAGACCTCGAATATACTTAGCGCTACGATATAGTTGTGACGGAAATTTCATTACTAAAAGTGCGCAATGTTTGCTTTTGGTACTCAAACGTTGAAAATATGTTTTATTATGAAGAACTATAATAGTGAGGTGGAAGAGAGCTTTTTCAGTGATCTATTTGACTCCTTTAAATTTTAAACAATTATTTTGCTAAGGAAATATATCACTCTTTTTTTTTATATCGAATTTGCGTCAGCTCTCCGTTTGTCTCTAGCATTCGCCAATAGGAATACAGTATTCTGAGGAGATATAAAAAACCTTCATCTTCCTGTTTGGAGATGTTGGTTCACACAGACAAGCAGGGAGTGGCCTCTTGAGAGCGACAGAGACAGGAAGCGAGTCTGGAATTTGCCGATCAATAAAATGCCACCACTTGCTTTGTGTGGGGTCCGCGAGATCGAAGGAAGCCAATATCGAACCTTTGGTCCGTGGTATTTAGTAATGTGATCCGTAATTAGGACATTGGACTGATTTGACAATCGTGACAGCACCCTGATGATAGACACACACGTGGGAGACCCCAAACGGTGGCTGCTATACCGCAGTTCATTCCATTCCCTTCTGAGTACAGTTGTTAAGACAAGGGGAGCAAGGGTAGGGGGTGCAGTCATGATATCTGCCCAAGTGGGGGAACCCCGTCTCTCGCAGACTGGTTGAATAAAGAATATTTATGAATATATTATTGATTTTGACTTGAATTTCGTGCCGTGAGATGGTGTCAGCTCGCATGACAAGTTGGTGTTGGTCTGGCCGGCTACCGTTTTCGTGCGCTCGCTGATTAAGCCGAAAAACTCTGCTTCCGATCTGGACTTCATCCTGTGATGGGATGCGGCCGCCAACAGACGTGTCGGCACTTTGCGGGTCCCCTAGCTATGACTGTGCCTCATGTAGCAAAGTACTGTGGTAGTGTATTGAACAATATTTTTTATGTGATACTGAATCGCCTTCGGAGTATCGACTTAGTGTATTTGCGGTCATTTAGTTTAGCGATTTATTTCTTTTTTTCGAGTGTATTTTGCCATGATGTACACTCCTGGAAATGGAAAAAAGAACACATTGACACCGGTGTATCAGACCCACCATACTTGCTCCGGACACTGCGAGAGGGCTGTACAAGCAATGATCACACGCACGGCACAGCGGACACACCAGGAATCGCGGTGTTGGCCGTCGAATGGCGCTAGCTGCGCAGCATTTGTGCACCGCCGCCGTCAGTGTCAGCCAGTCTGCCGTGGCATACGGAGCTCCATCGCAGTCTTTAACACTGGTAGCATGCCGCGACAGCGTGGACGTGAACCGTATGTGCAGTTGACGGACTTTGAGCAAGGGCGTATAGTGGGCATGCGGGAGGCCGGGTGGACGTACCGCCGAATTGCTCAACACGTGGGGCGTGAGGTCTCCACAGTACATCGATGTTGTCGCCAGTGGTCGGCGGAAGGTGCACGTGCCCGTCGACCTGGGACCGGACCGCAGCGACGCACGGATGCACGCCAAGACCGTAGGATCCTACGCAGTGCCGTAGTGGACCGCACCGCCACTTCCCAGCAAATTAGGGACACTGTTGCTCCTGGGGTATCGGCGAGGACCATTCGCAACCGTCTCCATGAAGCTGGGCTACGGTCCCGCACACCGTTAGGCCGTCTTCCGCTCACGCCCCAACATCGTGCAGCCCGCCTCCAGTGGTGTCGCGACAGGCGTGAATGGAGGGACGAATGGAGACGTGTCGTCTTCAGCGATGAGAGTCGCTTCTGCCTTGGTGCCAATGATGGTCGTATGCGTGTTTGGCGCCGTGTAGGTGAGCGCCACAATCAGGACTGCTTACGACCGAGGCACACAGGGCCAACACCCGGCATCATGGTGTGGGGAGCGATCTCCTACACTGGCCGTACACCTCTGGTGATCGTCGAGGGGACACTGAATAGTGCGCGGTACATCCAAACCGTCATCGAACCCATCGTTCTACAATTCCTAGACCGGCAAGGGAACTTGCTGTTCCAACAGGACAATGCACGTCCGCATGTATCCCGTGCCACCCAACGTGCTCTAGATGGTGTAAGTCAACTACCCTGGCCAGCATGATCTCCGGATCTGTCCCCCATTTAGCATGTTTGGGAATGGATGAAGTGTCGTCTCACGCGGTCTGCACGTCCAGCACGAACGCTGGTCCAACTGAGGCGCCAGGTGGAAATGGCATGGCAAGCCGTTCCACAGGACTACATCCAGCATCTCTACGATCGTCTCCATGGGAGAATAGCAGCCTGCATTGCTGCGAAACGTGGATATACACTGTACTAGTGCCGACATTGTGCATGCTCTGTTGCCTGTGTCTATGTGCCTGTGGTTCTGTGAGTGTGATCATGTGATGTATCTGACCCCAGGAATGTGTCAATAAAGTTTCTCCTTCCTGGGACAATGAATTCAAGGTGTTCTTATTTCAATTTCCAGGAGTGTATTTTCGTTCCACGTGCATCTCAGAAGACAGTGCAGCGTTTTGTGTGTGAGTGTATTTGAAACAAATTCTTTAAGGCAACATTTGCATAAGTATTGAGGTTTTAAACACTTTACCGAATTTGTTTGTGCATGTAAATATTCCAGAGTAGTGAGTGGATTAAGATTGAGAGGTCTCACAACGGTGCCGCAATCTTTTTTTTCCTTTTTTTAGTGCACTTAGAGACATATTCAGTTGGATTTAGTAGTTTCTGAAGCAGCTCTTGGTCAAAGACAAGGGCAGTTCCTGCAAAAGCGTGCGAAGTGTCTCAGCGGTGGTTTCAAAAGTGTGTCGTGATATGTTCTTTTAGACTCCGTGTTCAAGTGTCGCAGTTTTGGTATTTTTAAATATTGTCGCATCATCTGCAAATCTATCTCTCTGTGCAGTGGTACATTTAATACCTGTAACCGGTTATGTATGTGACACTATTCCGCAACACCAGATGTAATAATTTCCAAAGCAGTTCGTAAAATGCAACACAAGGAATTGCACCAGAGAGGCTGTGGCAATTTAGAGGCCGTGGCGGAAACCATTCTCAGACAGGAATTTGCCTTGGAAGGTGTTCTCACGTGCGTCGCTATTCCTCAGAGGTTCACCGGGTTAAACGCTGCTTTGCTTACAGTTTGGTCTGACCACGACGAACGACGAATGTGGGTCCCGGCAGGACAGAAGGAGAAAGAGAGAGAGAGAGAGAGAGAGAGAGAGAGAGAGAGAGAGAGAGAGAGACAGAGAGAGAGCAAGTGTTTTGACAGGAATTTTTTGTGTGCATCTGGTCTGTCAGTCGATGGGCCTGAGTGCACACCTGTTGGACTACTGTTTGCGGCACGGCTGCTGATGGGCTCGCCGCTTTGCTTGGGCCGCCTATGCACCCCGACTCTGGGCAGTTTATGCGAATGGCATTCTATTTGGGCCAGTGGACGGCGTACGCTTCGCCATCGAAACATTTTTAACAGTGTCATTGTGTGCGATGGGTGTTTTGAGGTGGTATTCCTTGCGCGATCAGAATAAAAGAAACGACTGATTTAATTACTGCTTTTTGATGTGTTTTACATGACCTGTATCTTCCCAAACAGCAGAAAATGATGAGCAAGAGAGATCTAACCCCTGCAAAATCAATTTTTTACAAATAAATTACATTCTCTCTGCCATGTAACTGAATTTTTTGTCATAAGATCATCCAGCCGTTGTGGCCGAGCGGTTCTAGGAGTTTAAGTCTGGAACCGCGCTGCTGCTACGGTCGCAGCTTCGAATCCTGCCTCGAGCATGGATGTGTGTGATGTCCTTAGATTACTTAGGTTTAAGTAGTTCTAAGTCTAGGGGACTGATGACCTCGTATGTTAAGTCCCATAGTGCTCAGAGCAATTTGAACCGTTTGTCATAAGATCCTTCCTCTCCGGCACAGAGCCGCCATTTCCCGGGTGGGGGAATGGGACAGGGGAGGGTATAATTGGAGGTCTACCAGAGAGAGAGGGGTTAATTGACTGATCAGTTTAATTAAGTAGTCAATCAAAATGTTAGAGTACAAGAAAACTATTTGAATAACTCAGACATCAGAGTGTACCCGTATCAGCGAAGGCGAGGGCGAAAGCAAGAGGGTTGGAGGTTTCTTGAGGTGTTTGGGGGAAGGAGAAGCAGAGAGAGCGGTCGGGGAATAATGGGTTAAGGACTTGCCAATCAAAAGGAAAGATTTTTCCCAGGAGGTCATAATCCTCTCTGTGGGGTCCTGGCCACTCGTCCCATATAGGGTGCCTAAAGGATGCTGCGTTCTCAGTATGCTACATAACAATTCAAGCAAAACCACATTAATAGTTTTTATTACAAATAAGAAGAATGACAATACTTAACTTTTATTTACAACAAGTGTCACAAGCGATGAGCGACATGCGAACAGTAATGTTCCTCGCTATAGTGCCTAAAGGATGCTGCGTTCTCAGTATGCTACATAACAATTCAAGCAAAACCACATTAACAGTTTTATTACAAATAAGAAGAATGACAATACTTAACTTTTATTTACAACAAGTGTCACAAGCGATTGGCGACATGCGAACAGTAATGTTCCTCGCTATAGCCAATGCCCAAACAAACAATGGATATGGATCACTAATAACTTCTGTCGAAGCACTTTCTGCTAGGACTTGCTAACACTCTGTTTGTAATAACCGTAGCCATAGTTCGTATCAGTCTTATGACCACTGATACAGCGTGACAATTATTGAACTATATGAAAAAACGTAAAATAGTTACAAACTGCTGCGTACACACGCTTTGTTCAACATGTGAACGTCACTACAGATATCTGGTTTTAGGTTACGATGTATTCGATATGTTTGTCATCATTGGCGATGAGGTGGCGAAGATGTATAGCGAAATTCTGCATGACCCGCTGAAGTGTTGGAACATCGATACTGTCGATGACCTTCTAAATGGCTGTTTTCAGCTCAGCAATGGCCTTAGGGTTATTGATGTACACCTTGTCGTTAATATAGCCCCACAAAAAGGAGTCACATGTGTTCACATCCGGAGAATATGGCGGCCAATCGAGGCCCATGCCAGTGACCTCTGGGAACACCAGAGCCAGAATGCGGTCGCCAAAATGTTCCTCCAGGAGCTCCGTCTTGCGTAAACCACATCTTGTCGAAATCAGGGTCACTTTTGATAATGGAGATAATCATCTTCCAAAACTTTCACATGCCTTTCGGTAGCCACCGTGCCATCAAGGAATATCGCGCAGATTATTCCTTGACTGGATGTTGTATACCACATCGTCACCCATTGAGGGTGAAGAGACTTCTCGATCGCGAAATGCGGATTCTCAGTCCCCTAAATGAGGTAATTTGTCTTATTGACGAACCGATCCAAACGAAAGTGGGCTTCGTCGCTAAACCAAACCATTATGCCCCGCTGCCAATCGTGCAGTTAGAACGTCCTAACGCAAACCGTTCAGAAGTTATGACGATGTTGCTTCATATAGTTCAACAATTGTCACCCTGTACCTTCCTCTACGATAACTAATTAGAGAAGTTCAGTAGTGTTTGTTGTTAGGAATTGTTTCTCTTTTTATCTACTCGAAGAACAAGACTTTCATAATAATAACACACGAATTCCTGTCTCTGGCACCAGTTTTCATAGCACGACTGTCCCAATCTATACCTGGTAAGTTGAAGTCACCCTCGATTGCAATGACATGATCAGGAATATTACTAACGATATTCCATAAGTTCTCTCTGAAGCACTCTACGGCTGCAGCTCCTCACCCAGGTGGTCTATACAAACATCCGATTACCACTATTGACCGACATATGGTGCTTAACCTTACCCACATTAATTCATGTTCGGAATCCTTGCTAACCTTGCTATTATCGAGTCCTTTACTGCTATAAATACCCTGCCACCATTGGCGACTAAAATATCCTTACGATAAATTTTGCATTTTAACTTAGGTTTTCGATGCTATTCACTTCCGGTTTCAGCCTACTTTCTGTCCCTAGTACTAGTTGTGCATAGCTTCAGTAACTCATACTTAATCTGGGACATTTCCTTGGATGCTCATGCAGTTTAATAACGTCTTATTAACCTATTCTGTAATCGATCTGCGAAGACGAGCATTCTCTGAGAATATTGTAGTTGATGTAACTTCGACTTCGGCAAGCAGTTCGTCTCTAATACCAAAGAATGTTTCTCTAACCTAAAAAAAAACAATGTGCATGTCACCCGTTCTCCGCTACACTAACAGCCGTTTCCTTCATTTAGTGCGCGCCTGATCTACTAGGGGCAACCTTACTGTTTTCCACCCGATATCGTAGGTCGAGTAATTAGCATTAGATACCGTCATAGAATCGCCTGAGCCTCTGGATTGGGCAGGAAAATGGGCCCCTGGCCCAACAGGCGAAGCATCCACTTCTGGCTCAAAAGTATTAACACTAAGCCGCGTGACCCGTTCCCTCTTTCGCTTCCCACCCAATGACTAGGTAACGTACCACTGTCCGCCACTCACTCTCAAGGGACTACGGACCGGTGAGATGTCGCAATGACAACCAGGCCGTCACGGGATTCCAAATGCACCAAAGACGTCGTATATCTCGTCACTGGTGCCCTGATGTTGCCGCAACTTTCAGCAGTAGCCAGAAGCCCGTTGACCATAGCCAACACAACTGCCAGCTGTTTACGGAGCAGTGAGACTTTCTTGTGTACTCTCACAACAAGCATAGGTCCTAGCCATATCGTACTGTGTAAGAAATTGAATAAGATCTCAAAAAGTACAAACGAAGCAATGCGGAGCAACTTACAAAGCACTAAATAACCCCGGAAAAGAAAATAATCACCCGACTGTGCCGCTGCTGACGTTGGAATGTACACTAAATATAATGATGAGACTAAACAAATACCAAAATCTGCTCTTCAGAGACGTCATTATAGCCTGAGACCGGAAGATCCGCCGGCCGGAGTGGCCGAGCGGTTCTAGGCGCTACAGTCTGGATCCGCGTGACCGCTACGGTCGCAAGTTCGAATCCTGCCTCGGGCATTGATGTGTGTGATGTCCTTAGGTTAGTTAGGTTTAAGTAGTTCTAAGTTCTAGGGGACTGATGACCACAGCAGTTAAGTCCCATAGTGCTCAGAGCCATTTGAACCGGAAGGCCCGCAACCTCTCAAAACAGAAATAAATATCTCTACTGAAAATGGATATATCTGCTATAAATTTTGCTTACTCGAAAGTTACTGCAGGAAATAAATATCGAAACTCTAAAGCGTTGATCTAATCAATACGCTGTACTAACTCGAGGTTTAAATATAGTCACTCGATTTTGCCCTTATGGCGGCGGAAAAATTACTTAAGGATGCTGTCTCATTCACAGATGTGTACTAAGATTTACGCAAAAACTTAAAGCAAGTTGGCGGACACTGTCCTACGCAGTAGACAGTTCACATCTTCGCAGAAGTACGTTAAAAAAAAAAAAAAAAAAAACAACGATGTCCCTTTCGTCTTGGCTTCTGCCGCTGTTTATTAACCCTTTCACTGCTGCTGACGTATATATACCCTGTTTCAATGCTGCAGGCATATATGTACGACCTGCTATGAAACATAGTTGCAGGGTTCCCTGCTACAATCGTAGAGATAAGTATAACATTTACTACACGGTCACTGAGCCGGAGACGATCGTTGCACAAGTATGCGGTGTAATTGTTTGAACACTGGGAATTACCCGAACGACTCACAGCATCGTGAATTCTCTTTGGAGGTCATTAGTACCGTAACATTACCTAGTTTGCGTGCTGCGCTTTCAGTATTATCGAAGTGATGCGATGTAACCGTCCGTTTACAGACGATGAGCTGCTCAGTCTTTTGAATCGAAGTGACGACGAGGACTTCATCATGTCGAATCCAGCTATTGATGGTTCGACAGATAGAGATGCTGATGAGCCTGCAGGTGAATCCGTCACAACAAGTATTCAAAATATCAGAGGACCAGCAAACGCCGAACCAGTAAACGCAGATCCAGATTTTGATATTAGCATCGCTTCTTCCTCCGATTCCGAACAAGGGGCTGAGCATGTGCCTAACAGATCTCTAAAATATACAAAGCAGATGACGTTAAATAGAAAGACTCTGATTTGGGCCCTAAACGTATAATTTACATAGCACATTCCGGTTGCAAAATCGTCAGCTTAGATGATTCACCTATTGTATACTACTGCTTTCAAATTTTTGTAGCCAAGAAATTGTAAACACTACACAGCTGAGCAACGTGATCTGTATTACGAACACCTTTGAGACAATGACAGTGAAAAATCAAGACTACGGCGTTGGAGAAACACAAACAGTGATGATATTTACTGTTTCCTTACTGTAAATTTTCCAATAGCTCAGTGTTTGCACAAATCATACCAAGAGATAGGTACCATCTGTTATTAAGAATGTTACACTGTGTTCATATCAATGAAGATAATGGAGATGACCAAACCTGAAAATCAAGGGATTTGTGGATCATCTAAGGAAAGCATTTCTGGATGCTTACCATCCTTTTGAAAATTCGTGCAGTGATGAAAGTTTGGTGCTCTGCAAAGGTCGTGTCTTCCTCAAACAGTCCATTCCATCCAAACCGCATAGTTTTGGAGTAAAATTTTCGTTGTTGTGTGAGTGTGAAACTGGATAATGCTTGGCTTTATTATTTCTGTATGTGCAGCAACAGATGTAGAGAAATAACTGATTCTGGTGTAAGTGTTGGAAAACATGGAATCATTGTTTTTATGTTACTGGAACGCTACCTTATTAAATATCATTCACTGCATATTAGCAATTGGTATACTAGCCCGGCGTTATTTTCTTTTCTACATCGCCAAGTGACTAATGCTTGAGGACTGTAAGGAAAAAGCGTAAAGGCATGCTTGCTTTATCATGACATCGTAAAACAGGTGAGATCGAGTTTCTGTCAACAGAGAAACTTCTTGCTCACAAGTAGCAGGATAAGCGGAAAGTGGGACTGCTTTCAACTCTTCATAACAGCGAAATTATAGCGACTAACAGAATTGACAGAAGCACAAATGAAGCAAAAAGTAAACCAGCTTGCAGCACAAGCTATGCTCAAAATATCTGTCCCGTCAACAGGAGAGAGGTGAAGTTAAGTTCAGTAGAATGTGTACGAAAAACTGTAAAACGGTATAAAAAGTGTTTTTTCATTTAGTGGATCTGTGTCTGCCAAACGCGGATGTTTTATATATAACCCAAATGGAAAGAAATTTTTCAAGATCTGATTTTCACCAAAACTCATCAAGGAGATCCTACAGATTTACCGCCGACCACAAACAGAGGGAAAGGAGATCGACTGGTGCTGATAATCCATCACGACTAATCGAGTGCCACTGTATCTCGCTAATCCCAAGAACATCAAGAAGAAGTTCTTCCAGAGAATGTGTATTGTAGGTGTAAAACTTGAGAAACGAAGTGACACTAGATACATTTGTGTAAAATGTTACCCACCTTTAGGTCTGAATTTCTGTTTAGAAAGATACCACTCTTTGAAATTTTAGTATTGTAAAACTCAGATTTGTCTACTAATAAAGTATTTTTTTAAAAGTGTTTCTCTATAAAGATTATAAAAGGAAAGAGTTTAACTCGATAATACTGCATTTTGGGCTTTATCTTTTTTCTCCATAATAGCGATAAACTGCTACAGGCGTATATATACGTAACACTGAAAATTACTTACACATGGCAGGCAGCGTTTCAGACTAACTGCGCGGTGAAAGGGTTAAGTATCGTGGATCCTCAAATTACGTGTACAGGGTTAAATTTCACGTGTTTTTCATATGTAAAAGTTTAACCTGTGCTGAAATTGTATTTCATTACATCCTTAGAAATAAAATATTTCACAGTTAAGTGAAGCAGCCCGGGAATCTTTCCTTTTTCATCCAGATGAAGAAATGTAATGGTACAGTTAGATATTCACAGTTGCGTAGGCACACGCTGGAGGGGTGCGTCACTGAAAATTAACGGTGCATTAGATATGAGCCAAGAAGCTTTCTTTTATGCCGTTTTGCATTCTTTGTCGAAAGACTGGATGAGAGAGAAAAAGTTCGTGCGCTCCTAGTAGACATCGTTGTCAACGCTGTGCTCAAATTTTCGCATAGCTACGTCTGTATAATGTCGTTTCGCTGTAGTTGTTTACTGCTCAGGCATGAAATTGTAAGCTGCTACATACTGACGCAGTATTTTCTATCATCAAAAACATCTGGTAGTGCTGCCATAGACACAGGTGTGGTGTGCACTCTTGTATTGTCATGCATGAATGACTGTGAGCCTTTTCAGTATTTCTTAGTTCTCTGAAAACTAGCTGCAATATAGTATTCACGCACCTATCCGAAATTAGGGGTTGGTAGCAAAAGTTCAGAATCATAATGTGTGTATTGCACATTTGATCCTTGTTTCCATATCATTAAGGGAGTCTCGATATTACTGTCGCGATTTTTCGAAACTGTAGTGTCGACTTTTCTACGAATTCATGCTACAAGGTATACCGTTCTATTTCTTTTCCGCTCTGGCTATATGAGACAAGCCTTTTAAAGATTAGCTGATATGTAATAAGTATTTCTACTGTCGTAACAACAAAATGAATTTTCTAGTCAATATCTTTATGTTTCACACAGATATTTCTTCAGTTTTGTTATTTTTTTAATGATTTATTGAAAACATGGAACTCGTCAAACAGTAGCAGATAATGATATACATCACTTGTCCTATGTCAAGACTGATCACGAGGTCAAGACTGATGTTGCGGACTGTCAAACGTAGACTAGTGCAGATAATGAGTAGGCAGTTGACACTTTAAATTTGGTTAACATAATTTAATAAATAACTCAGAAGTAAACGATACGATAAGTGACAACTATGAAATTATTTCGTCAGAATAAGGATTTAAATATCCTTAAAGAGCAATTGTTTGAGAGAAAACACGAATAACTGACTGGCAAAGAGAGTTTGAGAACTATTCATGAAACATTGAAATAAAAAAATCTATTAAATCAGTTCATTAACACATTACTATCATACCGGAAAATTAAGTTGATCGGACTTCACGCAACCAAGACATGAAATCGATACGAGGCAGCTGTTAGAAAAAAAACATAACTCCTAGGACAGAAAACAAGTGAAAAAAATCATCAAACAACCTCGTGTAGTTTAAAGGAAAATTAGAGAGCCCCAGAGAAAGTCATTAAGCTACGAAAGAAGTTCTGTAATAAGAAATTATGGATATATTTTAAGCGAAAATGAAATTATTCCACTATTTAAAAAACCAGAAATATGTAATCCAAAGCAACTTTATGTTTCGGTAATGATGCAGATTAACAACAGCAAAGTCACATAAAATCATAAATGGAGATTCAGAAGGGTGAACATTTTTGGTGAAGTGTCGAGCAAAATTAAACAGAACCAAAGAATGCAGAATCGACGAGTAACGTAACAACACGTGGGTGCGGGAGGTCTGAAACCAGGCTCATCGGAGATTCTCGGAATTCTTGCAACGAAGCACTCCGCGTGCGGGTATAAATTTTTGGGAAGCCAGTAGCTGTTCCTTGAGAGGCTGGTTCGTATCGAGAAATTAGTGCTCCATATTGCTACATGACCGCCGGATATCGGTTCCAGATGCAATGACCTCGTTGTAAATGGGTCGTTAAGCCCCAATCTTACTCCCTTTTCAATTTTGTTCAGTCCACTAGCAATAAAGAGCCTGTAAAGATAACTTAGTGATATTTTGTTGCGATTCCACGAAGGAATAGCGTGTGGTTGGTGCCAGATTTTGGACAAATCGTCTGAAGTCGTGCTGCGGTTTCAGGCTGCCATTGTTCTGAGCATCATTTTTCAGTAACTGGTTCTAGAGCGTGGAGCACCTCTTACGCTATAGACACAGTGTTATTCCAAACGAGAATTTAGGCCTTCTACACAAGTTTCACTGATGAAATATCCTCGATTTATTAGCTGAATGAAAGCGTCGTCTTGAAGCAACATTATAAGTTTTCTACTCATCATTTTGCGATGAAACGTTGGGCTTCTGTGGGCTGTGAGCTTTTATAACTACTGGGCCATAGCCTCCGATGTCGTCTGGGTGTTTGACGAGACGACCACGTGGCTCCAGAGGAAACTGCTGGTGCTGGCTCTCTAATCATTTTGATGCCTGCGCTGCATTGAGATGGGACCGTTTCTGTTCAGTACCCTTCATGACCCTCTTTTCTGTCTTGAGCATATTGCAAGTTGAAAAGTTCATTCACCAGGGACGATTAGCTTTCCTTGCATTACCAGATACTATCTAAATTATCAGTAAATAACATTATCGTTAATATTTTGGCACTTAAAAACAGTTTTCCCTAAAATTCGTTTCACCACAATCACAAGTGAACATCCACAAATAATATCGTATGTTGTGGAAAACATAGTGTTTCAGATCAAGAAAGCAAACTGCGCAAGCAAATTTTGCAGAATGACGAAACATCGGACTCATAAAGCAGTGAAGCAAATAAATCAAATGAATGAGTGCACTGGAAGTTCGATTTCAGCTTCTGGTAACATGAAAACAGTGTCAGTTCTGATGGGAATGTAGGAGAAGGAACTAACCTTTTTGACAGCAATGTCTCGAATATGCCTTTCTTAAGCAAAACTTTCATTCAGTCTATAAACAATAAAAGGGACGAAAAGTGTCATCTGCTCAAACGATTACAATATAACCGCTGGTAATTCTCTTTCAATAAAAGCTAAAAGCTCCTGGTGAGTGAGCTTCTCCATTTTCAGACAGGTTAAGGCAGAAAAAAAGTTAACGTAATAGTTATGGTAGGACATAATTTCTATGCAACTTCTCACAACGGTGCGTTTTTCTCGTAGTTTAGTTCTTGATTGTTTCATCGTAGTGTAATTGTTAGAACAGATAGCTACATTAAATGCTACAGTAGTCGCAGCTGAATATGACTCAGTGGACAACTCTAATTGTAATAAGGTTTCATCTTGGATACTACTGGAAAAGCTTAATAATACGATGATAGGCTTTCGCTTAAAAAAATTGGTGGATCACGTAAATAGAGCAGAACCAGGACGACAAATAGACATGGAGGGAAGACACCTCACTCTTGATATCGCTCTGGTGTAACTTGGAAAACTGGTAAGACAACAGTTTTAGATGATATAAGACGATGAAATAAATTAAAAATTTCGGTATGAATCTTAAGTGCTTCCATAAGCATAGCCGTGTTGGATTCGCTCCTACACTTTCAACAAGTGGCAAATACATGTCGTTGAAGATCTCTTCGAGTCGTTTAAGACACTTAACTTTGGTGACTTGAGATCGCGGTGGGGATTGTCCACCGCCTGTTACTATCATCATCACAATCCTTGTGCGATGTAGCATACGATCCCACTACGTCATGCAGTTATGCCAGTTGTGGGGTAAGGGCAGCATGAGTGCACTTTTGATAACAAATTGATATGCAAATTAATCAAATTGCTGAATTAGTTACCCCCACCCCTGCCCCTGGATGATGTCATGAATTTTCCCCAGCCGGCACATTGGTCCAAAACCCCCTCCCCACACCTCCCCCTCATCCTCACCCTCCCATCACCTCCCCCTCCCCCACCTATCCTATTGGCGGGAATCCCAAGTTTCGGTGGCAAATTCAAAAAAAATTTGGAAATTCCAAAATAGAAGAAATTTATTTGTCTCACAACTTTGCCGACGTCCCACCCTGCTCCCACCCGGGAATTGGCGGGAATCTCCAAATGGTGGTGCCTGAATCAGGACTCGAACCCTGTCCTTGTGGACAGAAAGCCTAATAGCAGCTCCCAATGCAGAGAAGCTGTCCAGATGCCGGAGAGGATAGTTAGATTAATGTACTTTGATTATTTTAGTTGGTGAACAAAGGTAAGGATTGGTCCTAATTATGTAATTAATCATAAAGATCGGTCCTAATTACACGTCTATATGCATAGCACTGCACAAGCAAAACCTAAAAGTTCCATACAGCTCAAACATTGACGATGTCATAAACTGGTGTTATCCTACTGGTATAAAATTTTACAATACCACTCCAAACTAGTTTCAGACGTACTCAACCCTTCACCTATAAGATGGCGGGAAAAAGCTGGTGTGGAAGGTACTATATTTATTATTGGTGGGAATTGTGTTCGACTGATGAGATGCAGGTGTTGGACAGAGAAGAGGTTACCTGTAACTACACAGCTGAGGACCGTGTCCAGCGCTGTATGATGTCAGAGTTCACTACAGACGCCTGCCATGCATTGCTAAACCATCACCGTATAGCCCAGGTGATCGAAAATCATATAGGTAAGAAACGAGGATTGCCTTATCATTAACTACCTAGTTTCAACTACTTTTCAAGTCATCCAACTACGCACATCCTATATTAGCAGACCACCATAAATAACAATCTTTTTCTTAGTATATTTTCGTAGGATAGAGAGAATTTGAAAACAGATATTCTCGTACAAACCTTTATTAACTTCTGTTGGTACATTTATACACAGAAAACTACTCTTTCTTTATTTTTGCTTGGTGTGATTTTAATAACATCCACCAAATTTTTATCTTATAATTTAAATCTTCATTGAACTCTACTAATTCTTTCTCCAACCAGTAATTTGCCAGATACAAAGAAGGAATGTTCTCGAATTCGAAATCGTATCTCTTTTTTTTCCTCTATGGATTTTTATGGCTTTTACAATTAGCTCTGTTCCTTCCAGCAGTTCTTCTAGACGACAGCATTCGGCGGTTTTAATCTTGCCTCCTATTTTGTGCATAATACTGTTGTTATAACACCCCACATCTTCCTGGATATGAGCTACCAGCTCTTCTGCGGCACTTTGTTATGGAATTTCCCTACAGAACTTCACGTTTACAACTTTTGCAAATAAGTGGACATTAAATGTCGTTACGCTGTGCAAACGATTGTCCTGTTGCTAAATGCCGATATTCAGTGTCCCGCCAAGGCTGTCTCTCTCTCAAACAAGTGGCGTCAGCCAGTCATTATGTAGTACTCAACAGCGTACCAGTGGACGGATGGGATGGAAAAGACACTGTCGACATGGGATGATGTACTGTAATTAACATCGCAGTTGGTAGCACGACCAGTTTTAGCAATTTTAGCAGTTGTTCCGTAATTTCAACTCCAGCCAATGACACAGCCAAATGCTTCCCAATTTCTGTATCACCGCAAACCATCCGTCTACTACTTTCAGTCTAGTGACCATGAATGCAGACAGATAACTGTGCACTATGTCCATTCGGACATATACACCAAAGTATACCAGACAGCGTCCTATATCGATGCAGTTAGGTTATCTACATATTTCTAGCACATCAATCATACTGTGGAATATATGATTACGATTGGCCATATTTCTCTGTGTGGATGGAACTTACAGAGTATTCAAGCATTCGTAGGATGAATTCGGAGATTGACAGATCCCCCCGCAATGTCCTTGACCAGCCCTCTCAGCAACACGGTCGCCGATTTAATCTCCAACTGACCAGAAATAATGGGGGGGGCGGGGGTACAATACCCGAAATGTTTACGTCTCGTGAGGAAATGAGTGCAGTGTGTCCATAACTGCTGTTGCGCGAAGATTGCTCTGCTCCAATCTTACTCACAGCGCCCATCCAAGTGCACAAGATGTCTCCAGATGCGCGAATGTCGAGGAGGTTAGCATCCACATCGGTGTATAGTAGAGAAGAGAGTATGGTGGTGACATAACAGACGGTTAAGAAGAAATGTGTGGTTTATACAAAATGGACCTCCAGATGGATGGAGTTTGAAACATTTTACGTAAATCAACTGTGCTATCAGTTCTAGTGTATTATTCCAATATCTGGAGTCAGGTTCAAATGGATCTGAGCGCTGTGGGACTTAACATCTGAGGTCATCAGTCCCCTAGAACTTAGAACTACTTAAACCTAACTAACCTAAGGATATCACACACATCCATGCCCGAGGCAGGATTCGAACCTGCAACCGTAGCGGTCGCGCGGTTCCAGACTGTAGCGCATAGAACCGCTCGGCCATACTGGCCGGCTCTGCAGTCAGGTACCGGGATGAGAGAAATGACTGTTGAGCATAAAAACACATTCTTATGGCTACACAGTTCTGCACCTAAAAACGCTATATTGTTAAAGCTATATGGTTTCTGAACTATTAGTAATACCGAATGGAATACTCTTAATACTCTAATGCCGGATACATACGTCGAAAATCTGACAAACAACCACTCTTCAAGTTTTCTACCTTAGTCACTGTGGTGTCACCGCCAGACACCACACTTGCTAGGTGGTAGCCTTTAAATCGGCCGCGGTCCGTTAGTATACGTCGGACCCACGTGTCGCCACTATCAGTGAGTAGACCGAGCGCCACCACACGGCAAGTCTAGACAGACTTCCTAGCACTCGCCCCAGTTGTACAGACGACTTTGCTAGCGATGGTTCACTGACTTCTACGCTCTCATTTGCCGAGACGATAGTTAGCATAGCCTTCAGCTACGTTATTTGCTACGATCTAGCAAGGCGCCATGATCAGCTTCTATTGATATTGTAAATCATGTACCGTCAAGAGCGACGTTCGTCATTAATGGATTAAAGTTAAGTATTCCACCAGCTACGTCCGTTTTTCTCAATTCTAATTCCCTTGACATGTTCCAGACCTCACGCCAGCCTGCGTGAGCTAAAACGCGTGCATTTCAGCCTCCTTTAGCAAAACGGTGTTGGCTCTCCTGCCAACCACAACAGTCACTACGGTGGTAAACATTAAAATGAGAAAATTACTTCCTTCTGCATTACTCTGGTTATCTAGAGAGTTACTGAGCTGTCCCTCACTACGGAGGTATCGTCTGTGTGTATACACCTCTCGAGCTACTAACCAACTAGAACAAAGTCGGAAGGCTACTGTTCTATCTCTTACGAAATTTATGGATTTTATAGGTCTTTCTAATACGTCTTTTCAATTTCCCACATCATTCGTTCAAAGCAAATGGCTCCGAGCACTATGGGACTTAACATCTATGGTCATCAGTCCCCTAGAACTTAGAACTACTTAAACCTAACTAACCTAAGGACATCACACAACACCCAGCCATCACGAGGCAGAGAAAATCTCTGACCCCGCCGGGAATCGAACCCGGGAACCCGGGCGTCCGAAGCGAGAACGCTAACGCACGACCACGAGATGCGGGCCCACATCATTCGTGCTTAATATTAGTAGTAGTGGTTTTGATGAATGCGACTATGCCTCACTAGGAAATAGAGCAAGAACAAAAACGGCTTGAATATTGTCGATAGTTGATAATTTAGTTACCACCCATGCCCTGCTGCACGAAAATGCACACGAAGAAATAGAGACTTCTTACAAAGGAGTCAACACCATGATCAGTAGCTAAAGGAAATGTTAAGATCTTATTACTGTTTACAGTAGCGACCACGGCCATGGTGGCATTCCTTTTGCACACAGAAGACCTGATTTGATATTAGTTTTGCTCATGTGTAGAATAATATAGCGATTTCGTCCTAACACCACACCTCTAGAGTACACCCTTCTCACACTTTTAAGCTTGATATGTCCGGCGCCAGTCCACTCTCCTACAGAACCCGCTAGGGAAATTGCTTAAATCTGATAAACACATTGATTCTTCTACTCAGTACCTACGGAATAACATTGCTTATGAGAACCAACCGTAATTCGGTAACATCTATATGTATGTGTGAAAACACAGTCCCGAATTGGGATACTTATGTTTCGCCTGCATTAATATAGCGCTTCTGTGTACTAGTTGTATCGCCTTTGTTGAAGTATGTGGTACAAAAACGTATGCAGTTTACAGGGGGAGAGGGAGAGTTCAAACTGAATGCAGATAGAGCATAATGTTTAAGCTTTTTGACTGTTTGGATACTTCCAAACCCCACAATTCCCCGCTTTTCATGGTACTTTGTCTCTAATTTCATATTTGAATGCGAGAATACTCTGTGACACCCATCAATTGGGAAAGGTTGCCAGTAGTAATCGTAGATTCCGCACTATGACAAATATACTAGAAATATGTAGATAACTTATCTGCAATGGTATAGGACGCTGTCTGTTATTCTTTGGCGTGTGTGACCGAATGGACGTACTGCACAGTCATCTATCTCCATTTGCAGTCTAGTATATGGTACCCTCGAGGTAGTGGAGGGGTGGTTTAGTGACGATACAAAAACTGTGAAGCATTCGGCTGTGTCATTGGCTGGCGTAGGAACTACGGAACAACTAGTTCAAATGGTGGAAATGGCTCTGAGCACTATGGGACTTAACTTCTAAGGTCTTCAGTCCCCTAGAACTTAGAATTACGTAAACTTAATTAACCTAAGGACATCACACACATTCATGCTCGAGGCCGGATTCGAACCTGTGACCGTAGCGGTCGTGCGGTTCCAGACTGTAGCACCTAGAACCGCTCGGCCAGCCCGGCCGGCGAACAACTAGTAAAATAGCTAAAATTGATCGCGCTATCAACTGCTGTGCTTATTACAATACATCGCTCCACATCAAACGTGTCTTTTACATCCCATCCATGCACGAATATACTATTGATTACAACACAATGATTGACTGACGTCACTTGTTTGAGATGGGGAAAGCCTTGGTGAGACACTGGACATCTGCTAGTTGTCACTGTGGAACATGGGATTAAATGTAGAGGTCATCACCTTCAGACAGCTGTTTGGAGGCGTTCCTCGATGCTGCAGCCTCGTCATATTTACACTCTGAACCTATCTCCATAAACAGCACGTTTCTTTCTTGAAAACTTTTGTAAATAAACAATGACAGCAGTTAAAATATTTGTTCGACCCTGCCAGGATTCGAACCTGGAATCTTCTGATCCGTAATCAGACGCTTTATCCGATATGCTGCGATATACTCCACATCTTTTTTTTTTCACCAATAAATTAACAATACTTCTTTGTATTTCTACTTCCCTGTGCGTGTTGTGAACATCACCTTCCAGCGATGGTCAACACCAGAACAGTTATAATGTACACGAATGAAAAATGAAGAAACAATGCTCTTATAAATGGAACACCGAGACGTCTGCCACCCCATCACTGCGGAAGATGAGGTTACCTCTATCGGTCATCACCTTCGGACAGCTGTTTGGAAACTCTCCACAATCCCGTCAACTCTTCCAATTTCCATATGTTACGATGTCGTCCACATTTTTGTCAATACGAAACATCGCCTCTGTGTGTGTGAGTGTGTGTGTGTGTGTGTGTGTGTGTGTGTGTGTGTGTGTGTTGTTGGAGCAGCATAGATTACACCACGGAATGTTCAGCTTTCTGTGAGAGCCTGTCATCTCCCCCCTCCTTTCTTAATTCATTATGCACAATGTAGTATATTGTGTATGAAATTATACGAAATTTTTCAGAAATGAGATAGTGCCGAACATCCAAAAATCGAAAAATATTTGCTGGTCTCGACAACTACTGTTAAGTTAAAGTAATGCTAGAAGAGGATGTCCCGTCAGAATTACCCCCTCACATAATATGGAAACAATATTTTCACGACATTTTGTGACCTGCTATAAGGTTTGCCAAACGGTTTATAAAATGATGCCAAAAGGTAGAATACAGATGTATTGAAGTACCTAATACATAACATATTACAGATAACATAAGAAAAATAACTACTGTACAAGTCATAATCTACACATATATGAAGACATGGCATTTAGATTTTCAGATCTGTGGAACATTTTATCTCAAGACAAATGATACAAAGCCAAAACTACAGTACAACAACACTAAACTATAGAGATGTGAATTACTAGAATAACAAATTGCAAATTTACATCTATAAAGTCACCTCTTCAAAATCACCAAAAGACAAGAAAAAAATATTCAGAGCTTAAGTGTATGATGAGGGAGCCGACTTGAAAAACTCACAATGACGGGTACAGACCAGAAGAATATACTCAACTACAAGTAGGAGTATAGCACAAAATCAATCACCTACATAAACCAGAGTATGTGAGGATTTGTTGACGCATGGAAGGAGAAAATAATGAAAAAGTATTAGGGCCTATGGATACGATGTGGGCACCGACCCATGAATCCAAACCACGCCACACCAGCAGAAATGTTTTGACACAACAAAATGAACGAAGTTCATGATCATATATCAGTCAGTTCAGTCATATGTAAAGAATAATTAAAGGAAGCATCTAGCCCCAGTCAATAGTTGCACAGACTCCTAGAGTACACACACACAGTTGGGATGGCCAGGGGTACCCAAAACAGACTTAAGCATGAGGTTGCACAAAACAGAAGTTCCAATGAGATACAATAATGCAGTACACATGATATGTAATCAGAGTCATAAATTCACATCAAAAAGATTTTGGAATCACCCCAGCCGCAGAACTCCTGAAGATAGACGTTGACTGTGAATATTTTATCACAGACACAGCCCCTTTAACTGTTCAGAGATGTCACTAAACCCGCCGAAAGATGTAAACAACCATGCATGAGGGGCGCCTATTAGACGGAGGGGTCCGACAGCTGATCAGTTCCAGTCATTCCACCAGGAAGGGGGTACACGGCTCGTGTTGTCTTTAGTTCAACCATGCGTAGACGGTCAATTCCGCCGTTTGATCGCGTCCGCATTGTTACTTTATGCCAGGAAGGGCTCTCAACAAGGAAACTATACAGGCATCTCGGAGTGTACCAAAGCGATGTTGTTCGGACATGTAGGAGATACAGAGAGATAGGAACTGTGGATGACATGGTCTCCCAAGAGATACTATTGCAATGGATGACAACTACCTACGGATTATGGCTCGGAGGAACTCTGGCAGCAATGCCACCATGTTGAATAATGCTTTTCGTGCAACCACAGGACGTCGTGTTACGACTCAAACTGTGCGAAATAGGCTCATTGACGAACAAATTCACTCCCGATGTCCATGGCGAGGTCCATCTTTGCAACGACGACATCACGCAGCGTGGTACAGATGAGTCCAACAAAGTGCCGAATGGACCGCTCAGGATTGGCATCACGTTCTCTTCACCGATGAACATCGCATATGCTTTTAGCCAGACAATCGTCGGAGACGTGTTTGGAGGTAATCCGGTCAGGCTGAACGCCTTAGGCACACTGTCCAGCGACTGCAGCAAGGTGGAGATTCCCTGCTGTTTTGGGGTTGCAATATGTGGGGCCGACGACGTCGCTGGTGGTCGTGGTAGGCGCCGTAACAGCTATACGACACGTGAGTGCCATCCTCCGACCGATACTGCAACCATATCGGCAGCATATTATGGAGGCATTCATCTTCGTGGACGACAATTCGCACACCCATCGTGCACATGTTGTGAATGACTTCCTTCAGGATAACGACATCGCTTTACTAGAGTGGCCAGCATGTTCTCCAGGCATGTACCCTATCGAACATGCCTGAGATAGGCTGGAAAGTGCTGTTAATGGGCGAAGTGACCCACCAACACTCTGAGGGCTCTACGCCGAATTGCCGTTGAGAGGTGGGACACTCTGGATGAACAGTGCCCTGATGAACTTGTGGATAGTATACTACGACGAATACTGCCATGCATCGGTGCTAAAGGACGTGCTACTGGGTGTTAGAGGTACTGGTGGCTACAGCAATCTGGACCGCCACCTCTGAAGGTCTCGCTCTATGGTGGTACAACATGCAGTGTGTCGTTTTCATGAGCAATGAAAAGGACGGGAATGATGTTTATGTTGATCTCTATTCCAGTTTTCTGTACAGGTGCCGGAAGTCTCGGAACCGAGGTGAGCCAAAACTTTTTTGATGTGTGTAGCTTTGAATGATGACATTATCGAGTTGCCTGAGGACCAAAATCATTGTAGGAAATCAGAAATGTATACATCTTGTTATACAATATATACTCGATTTATGATCACAATCGTACACGTCTTCCACACTATTTCCTAATTGTTCATACAAATTAATATATGTACATAGAAACCTGGAAGATTCATTTAAAATTGATAAAAATTGAGGTGGGAACCTCGCTAGTTCACGACAGTCAGTTGCAGCCCTGACGACGACCATGGAGGTAATGGTCGAAAGCTTGGAGTTTAACCTGAATTGACGCGCCATGTACACCGAGAGATTTTTATACATGCTCCAACAGATAGGTAACTTACTGTGTAGCTTTCACATCGAATTCTGAAACATTGTTTTATGTACTAAGTACGCTGTTCAATACCTCCTTCACATCACACAGCATATGTTTTGCCCGTCTATTCAGGGTTTATGTCAGAATGCATTAAAAAGTGTTCACACAAAGGGTACATAAATAAACAGAGATAAATGCAATGAATAAGTGAACTAGTAAGGTAACACTAAAGATATTTCAAAGTAACATTCACTTGGCAATTAGCAGATTAAATGAAATTATGTACAGAAGCAAGACAAGTTGGACTGCACTGCCAGAACATCCAACAAATGCATACAAACGAGGTATCGCCCATATTCCATGATGTACCGAAATAAGAATTCTGTGTTTAGCATAAATAAGTGTTTGGTTTGCACATACGAAACCTTAAAATACTACTCCTGATATATACAGAATAAAACGAGTCTTCACTCAGTTTACCACAACACTCATGACTTTACCCAAAAGAGTTCATGATAATTAAATTTAATTATACTCTACAGAGTACACTATAATAATAATAATAATAATAATAATAATAAACACTAATATCATTCTAAAATCAGAAATCTATCACTAGTTAATTAATGGTACTCTCCCATTTCAAAATTGTAAAAGGGTCTACCAATTTACTCACATGGCATATATGTACCATATTCTAACGCACATATCTATTACAAAACAGAATTAAATAGTTGTATGAACCTATAAATATAGTGTACATTTTCTTCCAGACTAGGGGTCAATAAGCATCCTTGTTCAAAGGTCTTGTCTTCTACACTTAAAGTTAAAAGTACCTGAGACTTTACCAATTTGCTTTGGTTATCCTCAGATCCTCTTATCTTTGCACCTACAATGGGTATTTCCACAAAATTCTTATTGCATTTTATCTTGTCTCTAAATTGTTCAGCTATACCATAAATTGGGCTACCTGTGTCAGTCAAACAGTACCTTCCCACTGCTCAATCGTAATTTTAATGTAAAGATACCCCAAAATCTGAATCATCCTCTCTGTGGTCAGACACTTAATGGAAAATATCACTTTCAATTTTATCAAATGCTACATCAACACTGTCTTCTCAAGGTTTTATCAGTTTTACAGGTATCATAACTTTACTCTGATTACTCATATTGTCAGGTAAAGATTGAACACAATGAATAGATTCCATGGCACAACTAACGTAACTTGTAACAGCAGGAACACAAAATACATTACTGTCCAAATTACACATCCTGCTTAGATCCTCTTTCACTTCATTCCACCAATTTGGATACAAATTCTGACTAATCACATCAGACGTATTCCAGAATATACCTTCATCTATGTGACCATCAATCTGGTCCCAAAAACTTGAAAAAGTTTTCACTATACAACACCACATATATCACTTACCTTACCTGTAGGTGTCACCATCGCTTACAACTAACTCTGACATTTCATTATTCTTAAAGTCGACAAATACCTGATATTCATCATCATCATATTCCTCCAAAATTACTTCATTGACAACATCACTGACAATAAAAGTCTCATCTCCATCAAAGTCACTTACATCATTATTTTCAATTGGAATACGCCACCAGACTCAGACATACCAACCTCAATTACTTCACATCCCTCATTCACATCTACATCAAAAACACCACCTAGTTCAGAACCCATACAGTCATCACCTGAGTCACATACATCAATAACACTGTTTTCCGCCCAAGAGAAGAAATCATTAGTACAAACTACATCAAAATTCTCACTACTCCCACATTCTGGTTTGTGATTAGCATTTACATCACTGTAATTAAACATAGTATTCCAAAACTTTTGATCAGAACAATCTGATATTCCTTTTATTCAATTTCAGCTACATGTGCCATGTCATTAACAGTGCTATTATTGTCTATTTGCAAGTGTCTTGGGTCTCCTGTGCTCCGTATGTTTCTTCCCCCCGATACTGTGGGTGTCCATTCATGCGAACTGCTGTTTCCTCAGTAGTTACATCAATGACTGTTTCTTCTATTGAAATGTCCTTGGTTGTCACCATTATTCCTATCCTGCTAATGTTCAGGATTTCTCTCTCTATTGACACTGATCCTGATGGAAGTTACCATTACCTCTGTTTCTGTGATTACTCCCATTGCTATTTCTATCACTCCGATTATTATGTACATTCTTCTTTCTATGGCTCTATCCAGCCTTTTAGCATGTCATAAATATTGTTCGAGACAATTGTCAGGTTGTGTAGTAAATTCCATTATAATATTTCTGGTAATACACTCCTGGAAATTGAAATAAGAACACCGTGAATTCATTGTCCCAGGAAGGGGAAACTTTATTGACACATTCCTGGGGTCAGATACATCACATTATCACACTGACAGAACCACAGGCACATAGACACAGGCAACAGAGCATGCACAATGTCGGCACTAGTACAGTGTATATCCACGTTTCGCAGCAATGCAGGCTGCTATTCTCCCATGGAGACGATCGTAGAGATGCTGGATGTAGTCCTGTGGAACGGCTTGCCATGCCATTTCCACCTGGCGCCTCAGTTGGACCAGCGTTGGTGCTGGACGTGCAGACCGCGTGAGACGACGCTTCATCCAGTCCCAAACATGCTCAATATGGGACAGATCCGGAGATCTTGCTGGCCAGGGTAGTTGACTTACACCTTCTAGAGCACGTTGGGTGGCACGGGATACATGCGGACGTGCATTGTCCTGTTGGAACAGAAAGTTCCCTTGTCGGTCTAGGATGTACCGTGTACTATTCAGTGTCCCCTCGACGATCACCAGAGGTGTACGGCCAGTGTAGGAGATCGCTCCCCACACCATGATGCCAGGTGTTGGCCCTGTGTGCCTCGGTCGTATGCAGTCCTGATTGTGGCGCTCACCTGCACGGCATCAAACACGCATACGACCATCATTGGCACCAAGGCAGAAGCGACTCTCATCGCTGAAGACGACACGTCTCCATTCGTCCCTCCATTCACGCCTGTCGCGACACTGCTGGAGGCGGGCTGCACGATGTTGGGGCGTGAGCGGAAGACGGCCTAACGGTGTGCGGGACCGTAGCCCAGCTTCATGGAGACGGTTATGAATGGTCCTAGCCGATACCCCAGGAGCAACAGTGTCCCCAAATTGTTGGGAAGTGGCGGTGCGGTCCCCTACGGCACTGCGTAGGATCCTACGGTCTTGGCGTGCATCCGTGCGTCGCTGCGGTCCGGTCCCAGGTCGACGGGCACGTGCACCTTTCGCCGACCACTGGCGACAACATCGATGTACTGTGGAGACCTCACGGCCCACGTGTTGAGCAATTCGGCGGTACGTCCACCCAGCCTCCCGCATGCCCACTATACGCCCTCGCTCAAAGTCCGTCAACTGCACATACGGTTCACGTCCACGCTGTCGCGGCATGCTACCAGTGTTAAAGACTGCGATGGAGCTCCGTATGCCACGGCAAACTGGCTGACACTGACGGCGGCGGTGCACAAATGCTGCGCAGCTAGCGCCATTCGACGGCCATCACCGCGGTTCCTGGTGTGTCCGCTGTGCCGTGCGTGTGATCATTGCTTGTACAGCCCTCTCGCAGTGTCCGGAGCAAGTATGGTGGGTCTGACACACCGGTGTCAATGTGTTCTTTTTTCCATTTCCAGGAGTGTATTTCGGCAATGGTGCAGAAAATCCACGGGATGTAAATTATCTGAAGGGAAACTTTTGATACAAGTATTGGACCACGCAATGCTATTGTTTGCACACAGATTTTTGTTAATGCAAATTTCCCTTTTTTTTTTGCTACAGCCTTCTGTTCAACACTGTTATCATCAACATTCTTTGATTGCTTCGCTGACTCTGCTACAAACTCATTTCGACTCAGCTACAAATTCGTTTTCCAAAACAATAACTCTGTTTTCTAAAACACCACATTTTTCATTCAGACTTTCTAACCCACCTGACAACCCACTTTTATAGCAGTGAAACTTGATTCTTAAGTTGATCTATCTGATCTTGTACTCAGTCCATTTTGCTGTTGTTTTCAGTTCTTATTTCAGTTAACTAACCCTTAACTGCTCTACATTTGCTAATTCTGTCTGTCTTCATTTCCTCTAGTTTTGCGAAGATTAATTGCAACGTATCAGTTTTTGATGTTTCTTTATTGACTATGATTTCACTCGGGTCAAACATGTCCAAACTGGATCCTACAGCTTTCATTTCTATCTCACCTTTGCTTTCGTCCCTACTCATTTTGGTAACAAGCACACAAGTCCACAGACAAATTAACTTCACAAATAGTTTGTACTTAGCTTTCCTTCTTTATATATCTGGTTGTAGTTGTAAAGTCCTCTTCACTTTCATTCGATATGGTCCACCATTGTTGGTAGGACGTCGTCACTGTTGGTATGATTTACTTTGTTGGGCAGCCTTCAGTTTTTGCTCCATGTGACCGAAAACTTATTGCTACATAAATTTCAAAAATCAATGATACAGAGCATTTTCTGCAACAGACAAAACTTCATTATTAGTCAATTAATCACGGATGATGCCCACACTTGTAATCTCCCCCCTCCTTCCTTAATTCCAGATATGGTCCACAATAAGCAATGTCTTTTCTGAAGATTTTAAAGGAGTAAGATTACAATAAACTTTTTAGTTCACTTATCTTTTCTTGTAGAGTTGGCTCCAGTTCTTCTTGTCTAGGGGTCTTTATCTTGAAAATGAAATTCTCACGTTTTAGGTCCTCAGGGTTGAACTGATCTAAATAATTTGGAAGATTGTTGTTGCAGAATTTTTGTTTTTACGACAGTCCATTTTGTCACATTTTAGTATACCATACATTCTTTTGAATTATACATAAACAAAGCCGAAATTTTATTGTTCGCCCAAAATATAAAAATATGTCGAATCACATCAGAGACATGGTTACTGCTCTTCATTCTGCGGTAATAACCATATTGCAAAGGGTTTACAATTTTTCTTGACACGTGAACGTCTATTAGTTTCGATTATTATTCCGTAAATGAATCCAGAAATAAGCATAATAAACATTACTAAATGGCATAATTAATAATACAAATTTTAAGTGTCCCAAATAATTCTTAATTTCAAATGACTCAAAATAGATAATTTTAACTGCACATTCAGAGCTAGTACTTATCAATTATAGCATTGAAAGTAAAGTAACTCATATTTCAAAAAGTTTAGCCTGAAATATAATATATTGTGTATAAAATTACTTGAAATTTTTCAGAAAAGCAGCTGAGATAATGTTGACCTGTCCTAAGTTCGTAAAATATTCCTGCTATCGACAACTGCTGCTGAAGAAAAGAATGTCCCATTACTAGCCAATCAGTACAGGTAGAAAAACCTTACACAGGTTTGTGAAAGCGGCTTCGGTATATGTAATATGCTCGATGTAAACACACAGATCATATTTGTTTCTCGATATATCGGAAGAGAGAGATGCGATGAAACCCTATAGGACCTTCTATTACAAGGAGTGGTATGACTAGTTAAAGTCTGGATGCATGTGTAGTTCATAGTTATTTACCCGCTCTGGATGTTACAAAATAACATGAGTCGTGCTCTCAAACGTAATAAATGACTATAGAGATGCTGATCTGTATTAATATTTCATACGACTGAAACGAATGTAATGCTCTTTTGCAAGACAATTTGTAATTTGAACACAGGGAATGCTCTTAAACTGCACCGACTTTGCGCAGAAAAGTAATAGAAATCGGCTGTATATATTCCCATGGGCTCATGACTGTTTTTATTATTATCGTAGTTATTGTATGTTTAAAAATATGTATTACAACAAGCCCTGTGTTATTTCATACTTCATAACCTCTAATTATAAAGTAGACACCACCTGAATTATAGCTCATAATGGAACCTAGAAATTATAGTGTTTTTTCCGACACGGGAGTAGACTGCGTGAAACAGGCTGTTATCTGATGATCAAATTGCTCTCAAAACTACAACACAAGAATCTGCTGCTATTGCAAATGATAGTCTGCTGCATGTGGACTTCTACTTCAAATACCGTGGCAGAAACTTTACACACAGGTCTGTAGAGGGGAATTATGGAGCACGGTATTTGTTGTTAGTATATCTGAGGCTGTATTCTGTAATGCTGTTTCATTTGTCTGAAATGGTTGTAATACCCACGTGCATGACAGTTTATTTACAGACACTGACTTGAAAGCCAGGGACACTCTCAGAGATGTGCTTTGGGTTTAAATTCTCGCTTTTTCTTTGCTCCGATGAATGTTTCGAAATAACGAGAACATTCTGCAGTGGTCGGTATTTTTCACAGCAAAATAGTGGAAGTTGTTTCGATTTTGTACAGGGTAAGCTTGTATAGGAACTGTGAAATAAGTTAATTTATCTGTCACATTGACTACTATAAAGCACTGATCTCTGCAGTTTGGTCATCTTTAATTGGCAGCAGAGCTGTACTTTATTTCATATCGTTGGAAGTTGCAAAATCACGGGAGGTGAGGGGAGAAGAGAGAGATGCAAACTGTATCTTGTAGTCAAACGTAAGGAACTATACCGATTTTGCTCGTAAAACTAAGACAAAATGGACTGCGCCTATTTTCGTGGAAAACAGATTGTTTCTTATTGTCATCATTATTGTGTACTTTTTGGTTGATATTCGCCTATAAAACGTGTGTGGACGTTAGATACGTCCTGTTACAGTGACGTGTTTTCCCTCGGAGAATGACAGGCACTTGTGGGTGGAGCTACTGGAGGCATGGGGCCGTGCTCCATAGGAGGTCGCAGCTGCTCCTTAAGACAAACAGCCAGCTGTCAGGATAGCCACCATTTATCTCCCTTTGTTCTGTGGCCCACTGGCGTCGCGGCCTACTGTGTGTCTGTACCTTTTTTTCGGCATCAGTAATGTTCCACTAGGGGTGCATTGGACTGAAGACTCTGTTCCCAGATTTGGCAGGGGGCTACAGTCGACAGATGCGTGTTCCACAAGCAGCAGATGTTTGAAAAAGTGATCTAGAGAGTCCTCCAAAACCTAGTGGTCTGAGGCGCTTTGTCACGGTCTGGGAGGAAGTCCGATTCCTCTCTCGGGCATGGGTGTGCGTGTTGTCCTTAGCCTAAGATATTTTAAGTTATACTAAATAATGTGTAAGCTTAGGGACCGATTAACCTCAGCAGTTGGGTCCCACAAGATTTTACCCCAAATTTCCTAATTTTCCAATTATGTTGTTGTTCCATGCGGGGGGTTTCCATTCTTTCTGACAAATACATTGCATGAAATGTCCATCTGTGACTGAGTTCCTCAGACCAGAGACTAACACTTCCATGGTATATACATCATTGTAGACCATCAGCGACAAGATAGAACAGGCTTATATCCCCACCTACAGTGAGGAGAGTGAAGAATGAGGGATGGTAGGGATGAGGTAAGAGTGGCTCTAAAGTGGTTAGTTCGTGACCGCACATTGAGGAGGACACACATGCAACTGCTTACTCTCTCTCCTGGTGCAATCTTTGGGACGATGATTTTTCCCAATCCCCAGTACATGTGTTGCATTATGACCCATTGTTTACAAGTATTGGTTATCCTCACCACACTTTCGATGTTTAAGTAGAACAGTGAAGCATTTTCAATCAGTTGTGGTACCGTGTATTGGCATTCCTGAATTTCGATCATCTGCACGGCAGAGTGATTCTCAAGCAACGACTTAGCGAATTCTGACGTCAAACAGCGATAGACCCAGCCCTCAGTTCTATGTTTACAAGTAATACACTCATTAAACACCTCTCTGTCCAACACTAACATCTAATTAGCTGAACACAATTCCTGCCAAAAATGAAGATAGTACCTTCCACTCCAGCTTTCTTCCCACCAGGTTGTAGGTGAAGGGATCATTCTGTGTAGAGGTGGAGTATGTCTGCTACTTGTTCCGAGTGGTATTGTGAATTTTTTTCACAGTATGATAACACCAGTTGTATGACATCAAATGGTTCAAATGGCTCTGAGCACTATGGGACTTAACATCTGTGGTCATCAGTCCCCTAGAACTTAGAACTACTTAAACTTAACTAACCTAAGGACATCACATACATCCATGCCCGAGGCAGGATTCGAACCTGCGACCGTAGCAGTCGCGCGGTTCCGGACTGCGCGCCTAGAACCGCTAGACCACCGCGGCCGGCTGTATGACATCGTCAATATTCGAACTGTATTGCGACTTTAGGCGCTCCTTGTGAAGCGCTATGCATATAGATGCGTAATTAGGACCAATCTTTGTGATTAATTATGTAATTAGATCTGACTGCAGTTTCCCAACCAAATTAAATAAAGTACCCTAACCTAGCCTTCGTCTCCTGTTTCTGGACAGTTTGTCTGTGTTGGGGGTTGTACTTTGGCCTTCCACCCATAAGGAGCAAGATTAGAGTCCAGAAGAATCGTGTTCCGTTATACATTGTTGAAGAGGGAGCTACTGCCAGTAGGAACTGATCTGATAGAAGAACAACGACGGCTAAAAATAACCGTTCAGCGCCAATTTTCGGATGCTTCCAAATCCGGAGTGAACAAAAGACGGACCAAACGGACAGTGATAAAACATTGTATCAACTCTGGGGATTATCCACCACTTAGGTGTCCTCTATCAAACGGCGGATCATCCAGAATGATTAAGAGGAGATCCCTCAAGATGACATCAGTGAACGTTCAAAGAGTCCATAGTCTTCTCCTGTGGTCCCTCTGAAGAATAAGGTTAGCACATGGCGCTTCTGTGTCGACTACAGACGACTAAACAGAATCTCGGAAAAATATGTGTACCCCTTGCCTTGTACTGATGACACCTCAGATTGCTTGAAAGGATCAAAGCATTTGTCAGTTATGAACATGCACAAAGACTGTTGCCAAATAGAGGATGTAGAGACTTGCTTCGTTACACCTGATGGTTTCTATGAGTTCAAATTTAAGCTTTATGGACTGCGTAATGCTTCAGCCACCTTCGAGCTTATGATGATCAATCTGCTTAGAAACGTAAATGAAGGACTAGCTTGTGATGTTGAAATGACACTGTCACTTTTTCTAACACATTTGAAGAACATCTGCGTGACCCTAAAACCATCTGGAACTGTACTGAGCCTTCTGACTGAATCCTAAAAAGTACATCTTCAATGCACAAAAAATAAAAACCTTGGGACACAGAATTGATTGCTGTGGACGTCGATGCGATCCAAAGAAAATACGAGAAGTCACAGATTTTCCGACTCATCATAACAATTATGATACGAGTTTTCTCGGGATGTTCCCATACTACCAGCGATTCAGAAAGGATTTCTATTCCATATCACGTCCCTCTCAATAACAACAACAGATAGATATCGAATATTCCTGGAACTAGGTACAAGAAAGAGCTTTCCTTTTGCTAAAGGAGAACATCTTCTCGAGTCCTAGCATTGTGTGAAGAGAATGTCGAGACGGAACATCCCACCGACGTTTGCAGTTATGGAATAAGGGAATTTCTAGTTACATTCAGGCAAGTGCTGAAAAGGTGATTTGTTATGTTTCCAGAGTACTCTCCAAATCCGAGATGAACTACTCTACTACACAGAATGGGTTCTGCATTTTTATTTTGGAAACCATTCACCACTGTGATCGATAACCATTTTCTATGGTATACATGTAATGTATTCGCAATTGAGAATATAGACCACCATTAGCTGCATAATGGGATGGCGACAATGACAATTTTCGTCAGACCGGGACTCGAACCCACATTTTCCGCTTACCGCGACTAGTTTCCTTGCAATTAGGCTACCCGACTACGACTCACTGCTAGATCCAATGTAGTCAACTACGTGCCTAAAACTTGTAGTCGTACATCCATTAAGTATGTTCACGCACAGGTGAGATATTTTCCTAGAAAAAATCGCTTACCCGGTGTCGGCGGATAAATACGGTATTGGAGATGCTGTGTTATTCCGAATTACGATACAAAGTTTCTGCAATATCGTATTCTATATGGTGGCTGACTACCTTTAAGGACTCCTCAGATAGATTGGGAAAACAGGTACTTGAGGGTTCAGTAGTACGATGTTAGAAAGTTACATAAAAGCGAAAGATAACACAAGGACACCGACTGCCTTTCAAGGAATCCTATGGAAGAACACAGCAGTGTGGGAGAAATTTCAGTCATCGCTGTATTAAATGAAATTGCTACTGAACAGGGGAAATATCTTGGTCTCCTAAAAACCATAAAAGCATTGAAGATCGAGACACAATCAGAGGAGAATTCCAGTTAATAAGCGGAGCACTGAAGTGTAAAAGAGGAAATATAATCCAATAAAGAGTAAATAATTGCTCCTCGTCCCAGCTCATCTACGGCCCATCTCTAACGATCAAACTGTTGATACTCTAATCATCCTTCCTTCCTTTCTTTCTTCCATCTGTGGCCAGTTATTGTGAAGTATTTCCATGACACTCCAACATCTGGTCACCTCAGATTTCTGAAGACTCCAGACCGAATAAGATGCAGATATCACTGGCCAGGCTCTACCGATCCTTTACATACTATGTAAGCAACTGTAAGTAATGTCGACGGAAGCAGATTCCTCAGTCAGTTCTGGAGGATCCCATACCAATTCTGCCTGCAGTAGCACCATTCCGTCAGGCTGTAATTGACTTCTTGGGGAGGTTCCCGAAGTCGACAAACGAGCACTGGCGACTTCAAACACTACACCCACTACCCTGTCACCAAAGTTTTTACTACTGCCAAAGCTGTGGAAATCGGAAGGTTCCTCTTGGAAGATATCATTTTGAAGGACAGAACACCCCGTGTAATGATCTCCGATCGTGGTAAAGATTTCCAGTCGGGACTAGTATCAGACGTAACTTCACTTTGTCACGTCACAAACGGAATGATATCTCAAACTATTTTATGTTCCGGGCCACTGCAGCTGTTGAAAGTCATGATGAAAGGCACAATATCGTCTGCCTACCTACCACACAGAAATGGCCACAAAGAATATCTTAATAAGACATTTGTAGATATGTTTTCGATGTACGTTGATGTCGATTAGAGAGACTGATACACAATTCTACCTATCGTGACATTCACATATACATCACAGCGAAGCAAGACTCCACAGCGTTGTTTCTGCTACACACTCGCGAAACCGTAACTACAATGGACACACAGTACCAGTTTAAACCAGACGATACTAAGTATCACTGCGTGAAACATTGCAAGACTACACTGCTTTTGCGGTTTGATTTGAAAGACTACAGACGACTGTAAGATTACATAGCTCAGCAATCGCTTTAACTTGTAAACCTTTCACTTGTTTGCCTGGCCATGCGTCTGATAAATTGATTCTGCCGTCTGACAGTGAGTGTTATTGCTGGCGTGCATGGGAAGTTATCACTTTTATCAGCATCTTAAACTAAACTTGAGTGCTGAGAAAAATTAATGAATTGGTGGCCCCTGTCATTATGGTAGTTAGTTAATGATGGGTGATTAATATGTCTACAAGGGATTAATCTTTTATAAAAATGGGAAGAGTTTGTTAACCATAAACTAGGACAAATAACACAAACGAGATGACAAATAAATCATGAACTGTTGGAAACAAAAATAGAAGCGACAAATAAGTAGCACTCCATTGGGTGGTGTTGGGGTGGCAAACACTAAGGTTAATCTGTTTAATATATTTACAATGGCTCAAAACATGGATAATGCAATCTGAAAGTATCTAACGCCAAATAAAGATTAATGGATTTATTCTACACAGAAGTCACAATACTTTCGTGCAGATGAAAACAAGTGGCGAGACTATGATTCTGTTTGCCCAAGCAATACGGAGCAGCAATATTACAGCCCTTTGTCGATACACAGAGCTGTCTCAGATGACAGTAGTGGCGTAAGCGTCTGCAGAGTGAGCTATAGGTAGCCAGTTTTTCGCCTCTTCTGCCGAAAACATTGTCGGTGCGAGAGATCTTGGGACCAGCATTCTGTACCTGGTAAGGTGTTTTAGATGTTCCTCTCCCTAACAGCTGCACATAGATACCAATTACCGATTGTCCATTGCAAGATTTACTGTTAAATAACCAAGCCGCCTGCTTTTTCTCAACTCCAGAAAATACTGTTCGAATTCGAGCCATCATAATGATGATGCATGCATAAACAGTGTACGTGCTGCCATCAACGCCTGCCCTTGTTCGTAACTTCCTGTCGTCTCGCAGAAAATTATATCTGGAGTGTAACAACAACATTAAAGTATACCCTTGAGTATGAAAATAAGGGGGAGTGTGACTTGTCCACTGACAACAGTTGATTTTCGCATGGGTAGTGACTCAATTCAAAACGGTACAGTGTGGCATGGAACAGAGGAAATTATCATATAGTATTCAGATCTCACAATGATAACGTAAGTGATATGGGCGACTGTACCAACCAATACCGCACATAAAAAAAGTTTCCTAACTTGACCTCATACAGAAAAGGCATCACTCACTCACACAAAGCTGCTACCCTGTAATAACACTTATGAACATTCCTGTGTGTAGTATGATTCATGTGGACCCTACGGTCGTTGCCGTACCACGGCCTTTAGGTGAACAATTACTAAGCGGTTAAAAAGACTTTGCTGCAGTACTTTGTACTATATCATACAACTTCTGTGGTCAGAGACGACTGATGTCCCTAACCAGATTATAGTTCTGAGGAGTTCAAACCATTCTCTGCCTCAGTGATTTACCTCTGCTAAGTCATCCACCTGGACAATAATTATAATTTAAGAAACAAATTAATTCTCAAAATCAAAACAAGCAGGAAATATTATTTCCTAGGGCAGTGTAATATTGTTTCTACTACCTACAAGACATTTGCATATCACATTTTTCAAATAGAAAATTACATAAATGCATGAATTCCTCCGCAACTTGTTGAGGTACCAGATTACCTGCAGGTCCCTGAAGGGTTTGGCGTGACATCTGTTAAGAGGCTCTTGTCTGGCACTTTCCATTCACAAGCGCTCAGTAGGTGATTGATGTCAGCTGTCTGTGACTTGGCGCCAGACTGTCTGAAAGGCTCTTGAGGGAGTGGAATGATGTTAGTGGTACACCACTTTTGTCTGTCAGGCCACCTCTAATCGTAGCCACCCGGGATAGGTTGGTTTATGCTAGCATGGTGCAGTTCTTCCTCTGCTTTCACTCTTGTTTGGCTGTGGAGGCAGTTGCATAGCAGCCAGCTGTCCCAGCGTTCCTTCAGAGCCGCCGACTGCCCCTCCACGCAGTAATATTCTGGGTCACCCACGTCGCAGGCATTCGCCTTCAAGCTGTTATTGTCGTCACAGGATACGTCTATACCGAGTTTGACAGCTCCAAAGGTCTTTGCAGTCCTCATGGTGTGCTTCAGTGCCATGTCTTTACACCGATCTACAAATAGTTTCATATGATTAGAGCAACAAAACAAAAATGAGTGAATCAAAGCCGTATGAACACATACACTATGTGATCAAAAGCATTCAGACACCGGCTAAAACATACGTTTTTCGTATTAGCTGCATTATGCTAACAACTACTACCAGGTACTCGATATAAGCGACCTCTGTAGTCATTATACATCGTGAAAGAGCGGAATGTGGTGCTCTGCGGAACTCACGGGCTTCGAATGTGGTCAGGTGATTGGGTGTCAGTTGTGACATACGTATGCACGCCAGATTTCCACACTCCTAAACATCCCTAGGTCCACTGTTTCCGCTGTGAGAGTGAAGTGGAAACGTGAAGGGAGACGTACAGCAGAAAAGCGTACAGGTCGACCTCTTCTGTTAACTGATAGAGACCGCCGACAGTTGAAGAGGGTAATGTGTAACAGGCAGACATCTATCCAGACCACCCCGCAGGAATTCCAAACTGCATCAAGATCCACTGCAGGTACTATTACATTTAGGCGGGAGGTGAGAAAACTTGGATTTCATGGTCGACCTGCTCATAAACCACACATCACGTCCGTAAATGCCAAAGGACACCTCGCTTAGTGCAAGGAGCATAAACATTCGACGACTGAACAGTGGAAAAACGTGTGGAGTGACGAATCACGGAACACAATGTGGCGATCCGATGACAGGGTGTGAGTATGGTGAATGCCCGGTGAACGTCATCTGCCAGCGTGTGTAGTGCAGTGCTAACAGTAAAATTCGGAGACGGTGGTATTACGGTGTTTTCGTGTTCTTCATGGAGAGGGCTTGCACCCCTTGTTGTTTTAAGTGACACAGGCCTACATTGATGTTTGAAGCATCTTCTTGTTTCCCAATGTTGAAGAGCAATTCGGGGATGACGATTGCATTTTTCAACACAATCGAGCACCAGTTCATAATGCACAGCCTGTGGTCGAGTGGTTAGGCGACAATAACATTCCTGTGATGGACTGGCCTGCACAGAGTCCTGACCTGAATCCTATAGAACACCTTTCGAATGTTTTGAAATGCCAGACCTCACCGACCGACATCGATACCTCTCCTCCGAGCAGCACTCTGTTCAGAATAGGCTGCCATTCCCCAAGAAACGTTGCAACACCTAACTGAATGTATGCCTGCGAGAGTGGACGCTGTCATCAATGCTAAGGGAAGGCCAACACCATATTCAATTCCAGCATTACCGATGGAACTTATAAGTTATTTTCAGCCAGGTGTCCGGATCACTTTGATCGCATAGCGCATATGAAATAAGTGTTATAGTATTGGCTAAACATTACATCCTTAGCAGTTATAATCGTCATAAAAATATGGTGCGAATTTTTTCTGGTCTTTGGGTGAAAGTTGTATTAGTATCATTCCCCATCACACATACTCCTATGTTGGGCCGCCACTGCATCCACACATCACACAAACATGCTCACTCTACACAACACTTAGTATTAATTTCTTTTGTTTAATCAACACCTGTCAACTTTATCTCGAAACCCTTTCTGCTCTTAGATTATGCCTATACTACATATTCTCATTAACACTGCTCCTGGAGTCACACTCTTCCCTGGTATACCGAATAGCTTTTAAACGGCTCCGTGATCGTATTCGCCAGCTTATCAAAAGATGGCAACAGGAGTGTTGGGAGAGGTACATCTCGACCATTGGGTGCCATACGTCACCTTCTCAAGTCTGGACGAAGATCAGACGTTTTTTTGGGTACCAGACCCCGACAGTTGTCCCTGGAATTAACATCAATGGCGTGTTATCTACCGACGCAAACGCAATTGCCAAGCACTTTGATGAGCATTATGCTCGAGACTCTGCGTCGGAGAATGACCCCGCAGCCTTTCGTACCCTCAAACGGCGGATGGAAGGGTAGGTCCTCTCATTCACTCTACGTCACAGTGAACCCTATAACGCTCCATTTACTGAGTGGGAGCTCCTCCGCTCCCTTGCGCACTGCCCCGATACATCTCCTGGGGCAGATCGGATCCACAGTCAGATGATTAAACATCTCTCGTCCGACGACAAGTCACATCTCCTCATCATCTTCAGCTAGATCTGGTACGATGGTATCTTTCCGTCGCAATGGCGGGAAAGTACCATCATACCAGTGCTCAAACCCAATAAACACCCACTTGATGTGGATAGATATCGGCCCATCAGCCTTACCAACGTTCTTTGTAAGCTGCTAGAACGTATGGTGCGTCGGCAGTTGTGTCGCCTCCTGGAGTCACGTGGCCTACTGGCTCCATGGCAGAGAGATTTTCGCCTGGGTCGCTCTACCACTGATAATCAAGTGTCCCTCAAGTCTGCCACCCGAACAGCTTTTTCCAGATGCGAACACCTGGTTGCCGTCTTTTTTTATTTAAGGACAGCTTATGTCACAATCTGGCGCCATCACATCACTGCCACTTTATATGAGTGGGGTCTTCAAGGCCCACATCCTATTTTTATCCAAAAATTCCTTTCGCTCCGTACTTCCCGTGTCCCAGTTGGTATCTCCCATAGCTCCCCCCATAACCTGGAAAATGGGTTGCCGCAAGGCTCTGTATTGAGTGTGTCTCTATTTTTAGTGGCGATTAACGATCAAGCACCAGCTGTAGGGCCGTCTGTCTCACCTTCTCTGTATGCAGACGATTTTGAATATCTTACTGCTCCTCTAGTACTGGTGTTGCTGGGCGGCGCCTTAAGGGACACATCCGCAAGGCGCAGTCATGGGACCTAGCCCACGGCTTCCAGTTTTCAGTTTCGAAGTCGTGTGTCATGCACTTCCGTCGGCATAGCAAGGGTTTTTGACAACTTGTGGAGGCCGTCCCTCTTCGCCAGGTTAAGGGAAATGAGGCTATCAGCTTCCCTCTATAATATCCTCCTCGACTACTGCAGATGCACAGTGGCGGAGTGGAGGGCTGGTACACAGAAGGTTGTCAAGAGAATAACAAAGGGATGCCCACAGGGCTCGATCTGCAGACCAATATTCTGGGATATCGCAATCGAGCCCTTGATCAACACCCTGGACCGTGACGACAGGGTAAGAGGTGTGGTGGCCTGCTCGTTGTGGTGTCAGCCAACTCGAGAGCAGCACTAGAGATAAAAATCACGCAACTGATTCAGAAAATTAACAGTTGTTGCAAAGAAAATAAATTAAAAATAGCTCCCAATAAAACTGTATACTTAGTGCTCAAAGGGACACTACAGAGGAATCCAATTCTAAAATTAGACAATACAGGCATACAGAGGATACAAGCCACACGTTATCTCGGACTGCATCTAGACGAAAAACAGACTTTCAACCATCATATAAAACTGACAGTTGACAAAGCCTCCAAAATTATGCTCAAACTAGCAAGACTAAACACAAATAAGTACAAATTACCTATTAAGACGATTAGGACCTACCACATTGCGATATTTGAACCCATCGCATGCTTCGCCGCAAGTGCTTGGCCACACAGACTTAACATACAGACTAACAAAACAATTGCAAGACGAGGCCAGCGTAGTGTAATCCTAAGAATGAGAGGAGCCTTCAGCACCACGTCACTAGAGACACTTTGCTTTGTGATGGGGACCTTCCCTATAGACATAACAGTACGTTATAGTGCTGCACTTTACTGGCTTAAGAGGGACAGGCTCGATAAAGTCACCGAAATCACGGGAACCAATATTATGAAGAAAACACAAATGAAACAATGGCGGATTCAAACATGGCAGAGAGATCGGGATATGAAACTTCCTGGCAGATTAAAACTGTGTGCCGGACCGAGACTCGAACTCGAGACCTTTGCCTTTCGCGGGCAAGCGCTCTACCAACAGAGCTACCCAAGCACGACTCACGCCCCGTCCTCACCGGTTTACTTCTGCCAGTACCTCGTCTCCTACCTTCCAAACTTTACAGAAGCTCTCCTGCGAAACGAGCACAACTAGCACACCTGAAAGAAAGGATATTGCAGAGACATGGCTTAGCCACAGCCTGGAGGATGTTTCTAGATCGGGATATATCCGACAAGGGTCGCTGAGTACACTCTTTCTTTCCTGATGTACACAAAAGACTACAATAGAAACATGTTGACCCAAGCTGGGGGATGGTCCATTTCCTGACAGGCCAGGGGCCTATCCGGTACATTTAAACCGTATGGGAGAAACTGGGACACCAGAACATGTCACACTGCTGTGCAACATGCTAGCACAAGCGAGACCTGTACAGAACGACAACGACATCGCCAGAATAATACGTAATTCAGATGACTGGAACACATTAATAGCGTACCCGATATTGTATCGAACACTCTGCGCGAAGAATACAAACGCCAAAGCCAAATGGAAGGAGGCGTAGACAACCACAAACAACACAACAAACCACATGGAAGGATACAAACACGAACACCTTTTTGGCTGCCCTGCGTCATAGTCTTCGTTTCCCGGACTCGTTACAGCTAATTTTAGCAGACAACGCCTTATCGGATGATTTAGATTTACGTTTAATCCGTGAAGGAGGGGGGGGGGGGGGGAGGGGACTATCCTTCTATCAAAATTTTAGAGCTTGTCCATTGCCCCTCTGTTTTCTCTCCACTACTGCTTTTAGGCTGGAGGTTTTAATGTGTTGCAGAGTGGTGGGCTTATCCTTTATATTTTCGTGATCAGACTGCCATGGTAATCTGCTCTCTTGTTTTAATCTCTTCTACTTGACTCTTGCGTATCTCTGTGGTTTTCTTGTCTTATCCTGTTTCTTCTACCGTTTGTTGCCCTTCTGTTGTTCTTATGGTTTTTCCGTCCCCTCGGTATTGTGCTGTACGTCTCGTCTGTTTTATTCTTTCCCTCTTGGAATTGTTTTAATAGGAACGAGGGACAGATAACTAAGCAGTTCGCTCACTTTCCCTCCTCCCCCTTTAAACCAATCAACCAATCAACCATTTGTCACATAGGTAAAGTGCTGGTTGAACAGAGAGCTTATATAAATATTAGCTTATATAAGGAGTTGTCAATTACGACGAATTTCTATTCTATCCCGAGTTTGATTTTCAAGCAATCAATGAACACATTGATACCATGATGTTGCGGCCAAGCAACTCATTTGACCACGTTCCACAAGCACTCATACCATAAGCTAATAAATGACGATTACAAGTACATCAGATTTCAGTAAATGGATAATCTAGACTATACTACACAATATCACCTAACATTTGCTCATCCATTTAAGTTCTATGTACAAACTGATCCCGACCTAAATAAAGTGCTACACACATTTATTCTACAAATGGTTCCACATGACAGATATGGTGAATAGCAAGAGATTTCCTTTACTTCGGTTTCTCGAGCTCCAGTGTGTCTATGTGAGCGATCCTGAGGACTTATACAGGACCAGTATATAGGGTAGAATTTGCGGCATAGCTGTTTCTTGTTGTTAGACAGACATAAACTTTTAACCAACATCTTTTGATCAATTCGAAGTTCTCTTATGCATGCCTTTTTATCCTAGATCTCTTTTCGTTTCACTCCCGCCTCACGCAATCTCCTGAGTGCCAAGTTAACAATGTGCTTGTGTTGCACTTGGGTTCTTGGGGGAAAGTCTACGACTTAATGGATTGTATCTCCGGGCTACCTGTTCTTGAGAACAGTCACTGGTACTGTCTTAGGTACTCCATGTGGCAACTCGTTCATCGGATCGTGGAAATCGGGTAGGAAAACATCCCAGGAGGTTTGTCGCTTCACGCAGTATATACAGCAAAGATTTCCCAGGCTCTTCATTATCCTCTCTGCTGTGGATGATTGGGGATGCCGTATGGATGCGTATATTGGTTGAAGCTTGTGTTTTTTTAACATTGCTTTCCATTTCACGGAACTGGGGTCCAGTCTCGGATATAACTCTATCTACATGACCCACTTGGGTCAGGAAATATGTGCAGACGGCTATGCACACTGTCTGTGCAGTTGCCTTTTTCAGTGAGATTAAGGTGACAGCCGCGCGCGATTAGCCGAGCGGTCTAGTGTGCTGCAGTCATGGACTGTGCGGCTGGTCCCGGCGGAGGTTCGAGTCCTCTCTCGGGCATAGGTGTGTGTGTTTGTCCTTAGGATGATTTAGATTAAGTAGTGTGTAAGCTTAGGAACTGATGACCTTAGCAGTTAAGTCCCATAAAGTTTCACACACATTTGAACATTAAGGTGACATACTTAAATGTCAACTCCGCTAGTACCAGGAAGTTACTATACCCACTACCTGTGCATACAAGAGAGTTCATTAAATCGGTTGCAGAGAGATGTTTTAGTTTAGATGGAATTATGGGATGCAGATGTGACTGCATTGTCACCGTAATATGCTTTGCTCTCTTACAGGCTTTACACACCGCCAAAACCCTCCCAGTTATTCTGTCCATATCTTTAAAGTGGCACAGTGTTCGTAATTTCAGGTAGCATTTCCATCTCGAAAATGTCCATAGCTAAGGTGAGAGCGCCAGATGACCTTGTTCGTAGGTTCATCTGAAATGCCAACCCACCTTCCACTTCACTGCGATTCCGTTTCGCAATAGGTAGAATTGCCTGAGCTTACTTTCTGTCCTGTCCTTTAACCTAGTATATAAAGCAAGGAGAGCTGGGTCCTTGTCTTTTTCCTTACTGAAGACCTTTATGCCCATGGTGACATAATTCTCAAATGCCACATTTTTAATATAAGATAGGCTGTAGTTTTCTTCTTCTAATGAGTTTGTGCTACTTCCTTCCAGTTCCACAGGCGAAAGTGACAGCGCATCCTCGATGATGTTCTCCTCTCCTGATACGTGCGTATTTGTAAAATCTTACTACTGTAGAATGAATGTCCATCTCATCAGTCTCTGATTGCGGAGCTTCGCTGTGAGTGAGAATTGCAAGGCTTTGCGATCGGTGAAAACTCTTGTTTTTCTCCCACAAACGAAAAATCGAGGTTTTCAAGGCCAAACACTACCGCCAAAGCTTACAACTCGGTTACAGCCTAGTTTCTGTCGCATTTACTGAGAACATGGCTTCCAAACGCGAGGGTCTAATACACCATGTTTCACCCTTTGCTGATATTTCTGGAAGGTCACTACGCCATGCCCAGAGTATGAGATGTCCGTCACCATGCTAAATTCCTCCGCCAGATTGGGGTACTACAAAATCAGTGCATTAACCAGCCGGTTTTGAGGGTCTGAAATTCATCTTCCGCCATATCGTCCCAGTCCCACGGCATCTTCTCCCGAGTGATCTGGCATAAACGTGGTGTAGCTAGTTTCTTCACTTCAATGAATCTCTTGCAGAAATTTGCGACACTGAGAAAGTCACAGGGTTGTTTCTTAGTTGTTGGTGTTACAAATTTGGCTGTTGCGTCAATCTTGTCCGGATCTGGTGAGATTTCTTCCATGGAAATTATATGTCTGAGGAATTTTACTAGTGAGGTCCTAATGCATGGCTTCAAGATGTTGGCAGTTACGTAGTTATCCCTGAAGGTCTATATTATTTGCCTTAAAATCACATTGTTTCCTCTCAACGTCAGTTCCGCAAGCAAGAGGTCATCTACATCAGTGGTGATTCCTTTATTTTACGGAATCCTTTGAGATACTATCGAGTCACCTAATGAGGCTGCTGGGGATCCGTTTAACCTGAATAGTAGCCATTTGAATCGCTAACGTCTACCGAAGGCGAGTAATGCAGTGTATTTTCTGCAGCCTGGTTGGAGTGTAATTTGCCAGTAACTGGACCACAAGTAGAGGAACGCCATGGAAGTTTTGTAGTAGTTCCTCCAGCTTCTCTGGATGATCTGTTTTTGGTTTTATCATGGTATTAATTTGGCGTGAATCCAGCACCAAACGAATTGAGTTGTCGAACTTTTCTACCCATGTGGGGGATTGCTGTACGTGGAGGTTGCAGGTTCAATGATGTCATCGTCTAGCATCTTCTTGCTCTCTAAGAAGCCTTTGTGACGGTAGGTGAGTGGAATTTGGTAAGGTGGCAGTAATAATTTTATGTGATAACGCACTAGAAATGCGTATTCGTAATTAAGGACGGCTCCGGTTTTCGGCAGAAATACCGGGTGATTATAATTAAAGTTAAACTTTCAAACAGTTGTAGAAATAACACCACTCGTCAGAGTGGCGTCAAATTGTATGGGAATACGATCGGAGAAAGAGGAATACATACTGCAGAAGAAAAATACATAGTTACAAAATGTGGCAATAGATGGCGCTGTGAGCATCATAATTGAATAGTGGTGGACTACAAATGACGAATTAATCATACAACAATACCTAAGGTGTACGTTTGACGTTAAACAAACTGTACTACTCAGTGTGCATGGATGTACGGGTGTGATACTGTTAGTTACGTAAAACCACCCACCACGTCAAGTTCATATCACGTCGGATGGGAAAAACCGTTTTTTAATTGTCCTGAGGCCAAAAACTGCATAAAAAGCATCAATCAAAATCAAATCGGATTATTAATTTCTATACGACTGGTGCAAAACATTTTCAATATATTGTCCACTGTTTTCTACAAGTTGAAATCGAGAAACAGCATGTTCCACAACTGATCGAAGTGTTTCCAGGGTCACGTTCGGAGTCCGCAGCTCGAGGTCTCGTGGTGCCGTTCTCGCTTCCCGAGCACGTGGTCCCGGGTTCGATTCCCGGCGGGGTCAGGGATTTTCACGTGCCTCGAGATGACTAGGTATTTGTGTTGTCCTCATCATTTCATCATCATTCATGAAAGCGACGAGTGTGGACTGAGCGAAGATTGGGAATTTGAACGGGTGCTGCTACCCGCGCAGTTGAGCGCCGCGCAAACCAAACATCATCATCATCATCATCATCATCATCATGTTCAGAATGTGTTCCGCAATGCGTGCCTTCAGTGCAGCTAAGCTTGTAATCGGAACACTGAACACACCTTGGACATAGCCCCACAGCCAAAAGTCACACGGACCAAGATCAGGTGACTGGGACGACCAGGCTGGAGGGAAATGGCGGCTGATAATTCTAGTATTTCCGAAATGGTGCTTCAGCAGCTGATTAACTGGATTTTCAATGTGCAGAGGTGCGCCATCTTTCATAAAAGTCATCCCATCCACACATTTGGAGAACTGGAATCACGTGGTTGTGGAAAAGAAAGGCCATAAACCCACACCACACAGTCACATTTTCAGGATGATGTAGTACTGGTTAATTTGCGTGTGGATTTCCGTTGCCCATATTCGACAATTCTGTGTATTGACATATCCTGTCAGATGGAAGTGGGCTTTGTCTGTCCACAAAATCATTGTCAACTTCCAAGTGAGCAAGAAATCCTGAAGCATAGGTCTTCCTTGCTGGCAGGTCAACAAGAAGCAACTCGTGTACATGGCTAATTTTGAATGGCTAGCAATAGAAGGATGTTTCGTAGAATTTTACCCACTGTGCTCATGCGTATGTCCAACGTTCGGGCAATGCTGCATGCACTGTACGTTTGCACACTATTGCTCGTCTGTTCCTGCATTTCTGTGGCTACTGCTTCCACTGATGTCGAATCAGTTCATTTCCTCCCTCTACCAGTTTGCACACCAAAAGAACCCATCATTTCGAATTTCCAAATCATTTTCTGCAGACCCACAGCAGTCATTGGACCAACGCCGTTTTTCAAACCCTTCAGTGTCCGGAAGTTCCGCGGAGTGACGTGTGCAGTCATCATTCTTGCAATATAGCTTTATAAGCAGAGGGCGATCCTGCATTGAGACAGTCACGGCGATCGTCGCTGACACGAAAGGAGGAAAATTTTTTTTTCTTTATTGTAATTTCATGCGTCTGCCCCATATGGGCAGGGGAGGGCTGGCAGCAGCACAGTCCACCAATCTTCAGCCAAACGGCTTACAAATATATATGAAATGGAAACTCGTACATAAAACGGGCGATAAAAGTAAATTAAGATGATGGGAGTTAAAATATACACTAATATGGGGACATGCACTGAGGGACAGATAAAAAGTCGATATAAAGTCAAAAGAACATAGCTGTCAATTCGTTGTGCACTTAAAATCACTATAGTCAAACAACTTAAAGGTCGTTACAATGAAATGAACACCCTTAGCTGCTTGCAGGCGTTGACATACGTCAAAGGGGACAGATGAAAATTTGTGCCCCGACTGGGACTCGAAACCGTCATCGAAATATATAAACATGGGAATAATTTTAACAAAAACTCAGCGATGTATGAAAAGTTTTTATCTTTGATGTACTATGATCGATAGTTATATTTTATCTTTGACAAGATTTATCTCTGCTATCACGTGAAATTCAGAGTACGCCCACTTTCCACGTTATTTAGGCCGCTCTTCGACTCAGCGCGACCAGGAGCACCCCCGAAGATGTCCAACGTAGCCTTGGATGAAAGGTCAAGGATAGAAGAGTTTCATGGACCACGCCCATACAACCAGAAAGAATTCTCAGTAGCTGAAACACCCGGTCGTGACAGCCTTCATTGTATGAGGCGGTCATTGCACTGGAGACAGCACTGGCAGCGGTAGGATAAAAAGGAAAAGCCGTGCACCCGGCGTGTATATACCAGCTTCAATGGGTCGTGCGCATGACAGGTGTTTTCATTTACATGTTCTGACACATAGAGCGTCATCTATTGATTAATGTCAAACTGTTTTTTTTTTTTTCTTCTGCCATACGTTTCCCCCTTCTCCTATTGTATTCAGTTGCAGTTTGACGTCATTATGACCGATGGTGTTATTTCCACAGCGTTTTTAAAGTTTAACTTTAATTATAATCTCCCTGTATAACAGCGTTTTCAAATAAGATTTATTCCAGATACCCCTTGGCATAAGTTGGAACATTGTCTGAGTTTTGTAACATGTTATAAATAGTATAGTAAGCCTCCCGTCGAATTTGTTCATCTTCCGCGATACGTCTAATCTCGTGAGACCTCAATTGATTTCTATCTTCCTCTCGTTTTGTCATCTATTTTATGTTGAGGCATTCGGCAAGATTTTGTGCACGTATTGCGTGATCAGCATATGTAATTTTTCTGACGCTATCTTTTTGCAATGTGAGCTGTCCTCGTTGCATGCCCAATACGGCCTAATGTTGGTTCGGGAAATCTATGCCGAATATTATTTCAATAGCCAGCGAATGGACGACCAGAACGTTTGTTTCCAAGGTGTGCACTTGGCAGCTGTATATTAACCAGGTTTGTCGCCCCGCATCTCCTTGTGCTTTCTTCTCAGCTCGACGGTGATTTTAGTTTTCTTGAGTGATGTTGCTGGCCGTGGATGATTCGCAATGCATCCCTTGTACGCAGATTCCGATATCTGTAGTTCACTGTCCACAATCCCGGTCAGAATGACGTTGGCTGTGGTGAGTTGAATAATGGGATGTAGATCTCACACAAAAGCTCTCTTGTGTCTTCATATTCTAAGGTGTTGATGTTGCTCGTTCCGATGGTTCCTGCGGCCTTGTTTGGATCTGTGTCCACAGAAGCCGAGCGTCAGTTTCTATTTATACTTCTGCTACGTTTCCCCTGCCTAAACTGCATATTTCGATGTTATTGGTTATTTTTCTCCCAGTTGTTTCTTTGTTTCTGTGGTTCTCAAGTATCCAGCTGGAACTGATTCTGTTTAATTGGCTCTCCCGGTTTTCGTTTTGCTATTCGTTGTAATTATTGTTGTAACTGCCTCGTCTACCTCTGTTCTCTCCCGATGACTGATTATTCAATCCATAGTTCGAGTTGTTGTTCCCCTGTGGTTGATAATTTCGCCCATTTCGTCTGTCCTCGTTCCTTTCTGATGAGCTTTGCCAATTACCGTCATTGTGTATGTTCTTCTCTCTTGCGTTTCGTATTTCGTTGACATAGTCTAATTTGCGTAGCGTGCTCTTAAGTGAATCAGTGGAAGTAAGGAGTTGTCGTTAGTGCGAAGGTTGTTTGCTGCAACAGTGCCTCATAATTTCCTTGGAATTATGTGGCTGGTCCTAGAAACGGTTCTTCTTAACCACCGACTCAAAGAACTTAACCGGGCTATGGAAACCTAACGTTTCTAGGTCGTTGCCCAGCTTAGTCTCCTTCTTGATTCTTTCTTGAATGTCCTGCGACAAATATGTCTAAGGAACGTGTATGAGTGACAACTCTCCGCAGATAAATTCCAGCTTGTATTTCAGTGGGAACGATTATGGTAGCACTTTATTTTACTGAACTATCCAGCTGTTTGGATACAATGCATTGTTGTTTTCTTTGTACACTTGGTAATTTTGAATGGATAAGAAAAGCTTGTGGTCCAATTAAACGACATTTCCTGCGAACGAATTTCCCATCGGTTCTGCTGCGCGCGTCTCCACAAATGGGTTTCGTAACAATCCTGGAGCACTGTTAAGGCCTCCTCTTATGTCGTCGGATTCACAGAGTTATGTATCAGTCTGCTGAAGACGTATCCAATTATGCTCTGATTCGGTTTCTGCCATATTTTGCGTCACCGATGCATCTCCTACGATGGTCACTAGGGAGTGCTGCCGTACCAGATTCTAATTGTGCAACCCGCTCACGTGCTTCTTGGACTTTTCTTGCCAGCTCGTTTTGCTGTAAGGTGATCCAAATCTACTCTTCTTTGACCTCTGATATTTCTGCCTGTTTGTTCTCGATCTTTTCAATACATTTCACGTTCTCGCCAGCGTTTTCTTTTGTTTCCTGGACAATCCTTCTTCTCTGTTTTTGGAGCGTGGCAAGAACCGTTTGGTTTTGCACATTTCTGTTTTGGTCTGCTTTACTTGTTCTTTAGCTAACAAAGATCGGCGCCAACAAAATATTTTCGCATTCGGAGGAGAAATTGGTGGTTGAAATTTCGTGAGAAGATTCCACCGCAACAAAAATCCTTTGTTTTAACGATGTCTACCCGAAATCCTCTATCATACGAGGGACACTCACTCTCCTGTTTCTTGATAATAGAAAACGTGCGCTCTTATTTGTCTTTTCTTGCTGTCCCCTGTTAATCCCACCTGATAAGGATCAAACACCGCGCAGCAGTATTCCAAAGGAGGACGGACAAGCGTCTATTTAGCAGATCTGTTCATATTCTATGTGCTCTGTCAATAAAACGCTGTCTTTGGTTCACCTTCCCCACAACATTTTCTATGTGTTCTTTCCAGTTTAAGTTGTTCGTAATTGTAATTCTTAGATATGTAGTTGTATTTACGGCCTTTAGACTTGTCCGATTTATCGTTTAACTGAAGTTTAACGGATTCCTTTTAGCACTCATGTGGACGACCTCACGCTTTTCATTATTTATGGTCAATTGTGAATTTTCGCACCATACAGACGTCTTTTGTAAATCGTTTAGAAATTTGTTTTGATTTTCTGATGTCTTTATGAGGCAATAAACGACAGAATCATCTGCATACAACCTAAGGTGGGTACTCAGATTTTTTCCTACAGCGTTTATATAGATAAGGAACAGCAGAGAGCCATAACATTAGGTTAAGAAACGCCAGAAACAACGTTTTACTCAAAGACTTTCCATCGATTACTACGAATTGTGACCTCTCTGACAGGGAATCATTACACTGGCCTTGCATTTTTATTTGAAAGACTACATGTGACTGTAAGTTTACTCCCTGACGGTGATCACTTTAACTTGTAGACCTTCCACTTGTCTACCTGGACATGCGCCTCATGAATTGATTTTGCCCTCTAACAGTGGTTGTTATTGCTTGCCTGCATTGGAGGTTATCACTTTTATCAGTATCTTAAACAAAACTTGAATGCTAAGAAAAATTAATGAATTGGTGGTACGGTCATTATTGTGGGCAATTAGTGATGGGCGATTAATATATCAACAAAGAACTAATCTTCTATAAACATGGGAAGAGTTCTTTAATCATAAAATAGGACAAATAACACTAGTTAAACGAGATTACAAATAAAGCATGAACTGTTGACAACACAAGCAGAAGCAACAAATAAGTAGCACTCTACTGGGTTGCGTTGGGTTGGCAAACACTATGGTTTATTTGTTTATTCTATTAACCACAGCTCAAAACATCGCTAACGCAATCTGAAATTATCCAACGCTAAATAAACATTAATGGATTTACTCTACACAGAAGTCACAATACGTTGGTGCAGATGAAACCAGTGGCGAGAATGTGATTCAGTTTGCTGTAACAATACGGAGCAGCAATGCTATACCCCTTTGTCGACGCATAGAGCTATCTCAGGTAACGGTAGTGGTGCAAGCGTCTGCAGAGTAGAGATGATTTGGGGTGGGTGGGTAGCGGTGGGAGGGGGGGGGGGGGGTGCCTTTAATTCTTTATCACAGACAGGCGATCTGTCAGACGGGTCGAAATTACTCTCTAATGGAACCCTAGTATCTCGGCAGATTCCAGTGTGTGACACTCCTGTTCGCCATTCATACCATGGACGAATTTGACTCACTTATGCGGGAGTGTGCACAAAGAGATCAAACGTCACACCTTACACGAATAGGATTATCCTCGGCACAGCGAGTTGTCTGAGATAATTGAGATCAAAACTGTCGGTGCAGCTAAGACTTTGTCACAGGCTTCCCCGACAAGACTGTGCCAGAGAGAAGTCATGCTCAGGAGGAGTGTCCCAAATGCATTGCACTCACAACAAGAGTCAAAACCAAAATATTCTCACCAGACTGGAGTCTAAATCAGAAGCTCGATTTCTCCACTCATATCTTTCCATCAAAACTAGGTAAACGTGAAAAGTGCACCAACGCAACTGCCCCCACATGGATTTCGCGCCAATCACAAGACTCCACCAGCACAATGTTTCTCCTCTAGCTTGACTGCTCTATTTCTCCGACCAGTCCTAACCAAAGTTAATAATATTCTTTTCCCTGCAGGATAAGCAGCCAGCCTCTGACTTGTAAATTTCGACACAGGGAGGAGAAGACGTTATGCTTCCGAATTGTGTATCCAACGGGCACTTTAGGCAGCGTATTTTAAGAGTTTTCTTTTAGGCTTAACGTGAACAACACATTCATCACAGGGATCAGTATCCTGATAGCCGAGTATTACTGCATGTCCAACCTGGGGACTTAGCTAACCTAAGAGAAGTGCTTTTGTATCCAACCATATACAATTTGAGTGCAGCCACAAATGTTGAATTCCATCCTAAAATTCTTCCAAAATCCCAAGGCTTCCTTTAAAAAAAAAAAAAAAAAAAAAAAAACAGCAGGCAGAGGGACAACACCACCTAATGGTTCTTTCTGTAGCGTCTGGTCCAAGGTGAGCATGCAAACTCGTGAAGTTTTATGGACGCCCTAATTTCGCTCCTGCACCCCTGTCCCTGCCGTGGCCAGAAACGCCTAAGAGGTAGATCGCCTTTTCAGCTCAAAGCACTGTCTGCATGCTGATGCAAGAGTTCATTGGAACCAGCATTCTGTCCCCAGTGAGGGCTTTGAGATGTTCCTCTCCTTAAACTCGCACATAGCTTCTAATTACCGAATGCCCATTGCAAGACTTACTGTTAAATAACCAAACCGCATGCTTGTTTTCCACTCCGGAAAATACTATTCAAAGGAGAGCTACCATAAGGATTTTGCATGCATTAACAATGTAAATGCTCTCATCAATGCCTGCTCATGTTGATAACTTCTTATCATCTCACAGAAAATGATGTGTGGGCTTTAATAACATTATAGAATAGCCTTGCGTATGAAACTAAGTGAGAGGATGACTTGTCCTCTCTCAACATCTCAACTTAGAAGAAGAAGTGACAGCAGAGCCAGCTTCCTGAATTTGTAATACATCTTCATAATTTTCTTCATGGCCTTCATTGGGTGATTCCACTTTGCTACTTTAATTTGAAAAAACTGATTTAATTGCTGCCTGTGAAGGTCTTTTTCAGCTGCTCTATGACAGTTCCTTAGAAGACGCAGTAAATATGTAAAATGCACATTGTTGACAGTCTGTGATATTGTAGAGTTAAATGGTTGCGAAAGCATACTTGATCTTTTATCAACAAATAATCCTAGGCAAATAGTGGGTATTGTGACGAATACAGGGATTAGCGACCACAAGGCAGTCGCTACTAGGCTGAATACCGCAACACCAACAACCATCAAAAAGAAACGCAAAGTATATCTATTTAAAGAAGCTGATAAAAATGCTCTTAACGCCTATTTAAGAAACAGTTTTTACTCCTTCCGATCTGATCATGTAAGTGTAGAAAAGTTGTGGAATGTTTTCAAAGAGATAGTATCGACGGCAATTGAGAGATATATACCACATAAATTAATAAGTGATGGTACTGATCCCCCATGGTACACAAAACGGGTCAGATCGTTGTTGCAGAAGTAACGAAAAAAGCATGCCAAATTAAAAAAAACGCAAAATCCCAAAGGTTGGAAAAGTTTTACAGAAGTTCCAAATATGGCGCGTACTTCAATGCGAGATGCTTTTAATAATTTCCACAACGAAATTCTGTCTGGCAGAAAACCCAAAGAGATTCTGGTCGTACATAAAGTACACCAGAGGCAAGAACCAATCAATACCTTCTCTGCGCGATAACAACGGTGAAGTCACTGATGACAGCGCCACTAAAGCAGAGTTATTAAACACGGTTTTCCGAAGCTCCTTCACCAAAGAAGACGAAGTAAATATTCCTGATTACCAACCACGAACAACTACCAAGATGAGAAACATAGAAGTAGTTATCCTCGGTGTAACGAAGCAGCTTAAATCACTTAAAAAAGGCGTGGCAGCAGCTTAATATGCCGTTCTACACCCTACAGAAGAGTTAAAAACATAATGAGAAGACGACGAACAACATTGATAAAACGATGACTTTTAAAAACTGTAAAATGGCGGGAAGTTGTGGAAGTTAAATTAGAAAAAACACATAGGAAGTAGACAGGCACAATTTAAAAAACACGGCGACACTTTGGTTTCTGTTCGCAAAAGATAAAAAACGCACCTAGCGATAGTACGGTTTCTGTTCGCAACACTTAAAAAAGGGGACGCAAAACACTGAACACTCACTTCAACACTGCACTATAGAGTAGACACGAAGATAACACACTACAGCCTAAGGCAGATGGGGGGGGGGGGGGGCATCCGGACAGATGTGGGGGACAAAAGAGGGGAGAGGAATAGCCAAAATGGGGTTCTGTCTATTGAGAACTCACTTGCAGCAGACCGCAGACTGCATCCCTGAAGTGAACCGAGCGAGATGGCGCAGTGGCTAGCACACTGGGCTCGCATTTGCGAGGACGACGGTTCAGTCTCGCGTCCGGCCATCCTGATTTTAGTTTTCCGCGATTTCCCTAAATCACTCCAGCCAAATGCCTGGAGTTCCTTTGAAAGGGCACGGCCGACTTCCTTCCCCGTCCCTCTCTAATCCGATGAGACCGATGACCTCGCTGTCTGGTCTCCTTCCCCAAACAACCCAACCCAACTCCAACTGAGGTATCCAAGTACGACCTGTCTTCACCTGAAGTGAGAATGCAAAAAAATGGTTCAAATGGCTCTGAGCACAATGGGACTTAACATCTGAGGTCATCAGTCCCCTAGACTAAGGACTACTTAAACCTAACTAACCTAAGGACATCACATCCATAACCGAGCCAGGATTCGAACCAGCGATCGTAGCAGCAGCGCGAAGCCAGACTGAAGCGCCTCGAACCGCTCGGCCACAACGGACGGCGAGTGAGAACGCAGTGAACATCGAAGTCGTGGAGTGTTCAGCTGCATGGCGGTTGACTCTGCGGGAAAGGAAAATAGAAGAAAAAGGTAAAAATGAACGACAGAGGTCTAGTTCCTACTCGGGAATCCAGCTATAGATTTCTTGTGCTTTGCAAAACAACTCCAGGCGACTGTAGGGAGGGTTCGCAGCCTGTTGCTCCCTCAGTCTACCTCTAGCTACGATAATGATCTAGACGGTGGCGAACCATAAAATTCAACTTTTCTCCCTTTCAACCTACATTAAAGTGACTTTTCAAGCATATAACGCGTCGCAAAGGTCGCAGCTACAAGGAGGCGAACGTAGCAGAAAATCTGACTACTAAGATTTAGAGCACACAAGGAGGGCGATATCAACGAAGGTTTAGCGGGCTATTACATTCCATTCACACTGGGCGCTGCATTTCGGTGCTAATTTCGGTGGACCTGCTCGACGTTGCGGTTGAAAGTGAGGCTGGCAGTTGACTAGTGTTGTCAGACATTGCAACGGAACAGACATCGGTGGATATGTTCGGTAGTCAACGGTCGTTGCGTCAGAGATTCACTCTCGGAACTGTTACGTCTCGACCACTGCAGCAGAAAAGTTTTGGCTGTCACGTTGCGACTGCCGCATGTTGTTAATCGTGTGCGCGACATATTACTTAAATTATAACGGTGAAAGTAAGGGCGATGGACCACTATTAGGGTACGTGTGTAGTTATCTTATTTTCTATGATCACAAGAAAAACGATTTCAGAAATGTGCTTTCAAAGGGTAATATTTCAAAGAAGCCCTGAGATTCTATCCAGCATGATGGTAAGTTTACGTAATTATGTATTTAAATTATTTTAACTTCTGCAGTAAGTGGTTTTCCAATATTAAAGTTGCGAAAGCACCTGTTTTTAGTAATAAAAGTATTTTACGATCATTATATTGCTTACGTTAAAGTAATGATTATTCTCGCCGTTGTAGTTATTAGATTGTAGATCCATAAACACAATTCTTGAATCTCTCTCGTAATTGAAACTCTACTGCTTGAAAAATTGCTCCAGCTACAGAGTAATGTTTTGGGGTAAACAGACAAAATCGAGCTAAGTTTGTGAACCTCTCCTCGTCAGTTCACAAGCAGCTTGTTGTTAAACTAGAATTAAATGCTTCATGTTTTCGAGAATATGTTCTTTCAGCTAGATCTACACTAGTCTGCAAAACTTGAGGACGATGTGGGTAAATGAACATAAAATTATTTACTCGGGGGAAATGAATGAAAGTGTGGGAGCATGTTTACATAGCTGTCCCAGCCGTGCACAGGAAGTCGGACTTCAGCTAGCGTTGGTCACCATGACTATAACGCCAAATTGGGCTCGCCCCAACAAGGCAGTTGTAGGAACTGGAAAAGATCGTGTGTGTCGAACAGCAAGCAATTACAGTACACTTTGATGCTGTTCTTCATTGTAACATGGCCCAGAGACAACATCTGGATGATATTACAAGGGGGAAATCATCGCGAAAATGGAAGAAGGACGAAAGGTGCCGTGTATAGCCAAGGAGTCTAACACTGCTTACAGAATTTTTTCATGTACGTGGGGAGCGTTCCGAACCACAGTCACTGTTGCCCGAAGGAGAAGAAGTTGAAACTTCCTGGCAGATTAAAACTGTGTGCCCGACCGAGACTCGAACTAGGGGCCTTTGCCTTTCACGAGCAAGTGCTCTACCATCTGAGCTACCGAAGCACGACTCACGCCCGGTACTCACAGCTTTACTTCTGCCAGTATCTCGTCTCCAACCTTCCAAACTTTACAGAAGCTCTCCTGCGAACCTGCAGATTGGAAATCTCATTCTGGAAACATCCGCCACGCTGTGGCTAAACCATGTCTCCACAATATCCTTTCTTTCAGGGGTGCTAGTTCTGCAAGGTTCGCAGGAGAGCTTCTGTAAAGTTTGGAAGGTAGGAGACGAGATACTGGCAGAAGTAAAGCTGTGAGTACCAGCCGTGAGTCGTGCTTCGCTAGCTCAGATGGGTAGAGCACTTGCCCGCGAAAGGCAAAGGTCCCGAGTTTGAGTCTCGGTCGAGCACACAGTTTTAATCTGCCAGGAAGTTTCATATCAGCGCACACTCCGCTGCAGAGTGAAAATCTCATTCGAGAAGAAGTTGTTGACCACGGTCAACTACAACAGCAGGTGATTGCTTCATCGTGGAAAAGGCAAGAAAGGACCCATCTCAAACAGCGGGTGCTATTACAACCACATTTAACGGGACTGCGAGGCATCTAATCTCACGCTCTACAGTGGCACGGTGACTGCGGGGAGGAAGGAAAAGGGGAGGGGTCTCTTTACCCAACTAGCAGTACGTAGTGTTCCGTTGAAATCTGCAACTTTTACGATGGTGCCAAGATCATTTGAAGAGGGGTCGCGTCGTCTTCTCGAATGAGAGCAGATTCAGTCTGAGTAGTGACTCTTGACGTACCCTCATGTGATGAGAGGTGAGAACATCTATTGCACCCAGGAACATCGTAGAACAAAATCGTTTTGGTGGTTCTGGTGTTATGGTGTAGGGGAAATAATGTTGCATGGGCGCACTGATCTCCCACTCTTTGAACATGGTGCACTCGCCGGTCAAGGTTATTGTGACACTGTACTCCTTCCCCATGTGCCTCTTTTCGGGGTGCATTCGGCCCTCCCTTAATTTTTACAGATGACAGTGCGCAGGTGGAGGAGCTGTTGGAATTCCACGAATGGATTGGTCTGCCCGTTCCCCCCACTTAAATCCCTTCGAGCACGAGTGGGAATTTTTGGAAGACATATAGCAGCACGAGCACGATCGCGTGCACCAACTACCAACAGTTGTCAACCGCCATGGTGGAGGATTGGACGCTCTACCACAAGAACGTCTTACCAATTTTGTGGTCAGCATGGGAGCACGTTGCAGCACATGAATTGTCGTCCTTAGCGATCACACACCCTATTAAGAACCATGTCGCGCCTTTTGTATTGTCCAGGACACCATCATAAATCTCGGTGACTTCAGTGTAATTATTGTCTTTTAATAAAAGTGTCATTTCTGTTCATTTCACTGCGTATTTCCTTCAGTTGTACTATACTGTAGCAGTCTTTCTATGCATGGTCCAAGTTCCACTGACCTATGTTACTTGTCAATGACACATGAGACGAAATTACTTCTTTCTGTAAGTTTTGCTCACTAGTGTAATTAGCATAATCGTAATATCCCCTTCCTTTTTCTCTGGCTCATGTTCTTTTCACAGAGGCTAATTACAAACTAACCGAAGTAGCGACTGTGGTGAGCGGATTCAACGAAATACGCAGGCAGTAACGGTCGGCAGGCCTCTTGGAAATCGCTGTCTGCCGCTACGGCGGGCGTTTCCAGCGAAATAGTAACTTTCCACAGGATGTATCACCTGCTGCTTCCCGCTGTTTCTCATGTGCACAGATCATCTGATATATTCGATACCCCTTGCACTGAAACGCGCGTTCTGAGAGCAAGCTATAAAACTGAAGTAGTTTTTAGTGACATGATAACACAGATCAAAGTTTAACGTCCAGTCGACGAGAGCAATCTATAAAACTGATTTAGTTTTTAGTGACACGATAACACAGATCAAGGTTTAACGCCCCGTCGACGACAAGGGCAGTACAGACAATATAAGTTGGTTTTGTGGAAAGAAATCTGTCATGTTCGTTGTAAAGGAAGCATCCAGGGATTTGTCCTAAGTGATGTAAATAGGAAAGTAGTTGTGACACTACTACATCTGTGCTGAAGAAAATTAGTTTCAAAAGCTTGTTGTGCCGTCTGTGCTGTTCAAATTGGTTCAAATGGATCTGCGCACTACGGGACTTAACATCTGAGGTCATCAGTCCCCTAGAACTTACAACTACTTAAACCTACCTAACCTTAGGACATCACACACATCCATGCCCGAGCCAGGATTCGAACCTGCGACTGTAGCGGTCGAGCGGTTCCAGACTGTAGCGCCTAGAACCGCTCGGCCACTAGGTGCTGTTTTAGTAGCACTGATAATCACTCTATGAAACTGAACCCGTGATCTGCTGTGAGAAATTTACCTACCGATAGCTTCAAATATGTTCCTTTCATAGGCGAAGTAATACGGTGGCAGATCTATTATCTCTATTCTCTGATGAAGACGTAAGTAATGTTACAACAGCACTACGTCCGACGAGTGGGAGTACACGTGCTGTCTGTTTTCGGAAAACTTCCCTCTCATTATAGCTGTTATGCAAAGCGACCGTGGAGGATAAGTTAACAGTTCATCAGTTCATAGGAGGCATCAATGAAACAAAGAAGTTAGTACATAGAATAATCCGAATGTCTTTGACCTTGCCCACTCGTCTCGTATGGGGTGCCTAAGGATGCTGCGTTCTCGAATGCTCTGCATCAGTTCAAGCAAATAACATTAGTAGTTTTATTTCCATAAAGGCAAATAACAATACTTAACTTTGGAGTTACATCGGTGTCACAAGTGACATGCAAACAGTAATATTCTTCACTACAGGCAAAGTCTAAGTAAGTACTTGATACAGATCGTTACTGTCCGCTGCTGAGCACTAGTGTCTGTATACGGAGACGATCTGAGCGGCTGAGGCTGGCAGAAGCGTCGCTTATATTCAGTTCTTGCAAAGGGCGCTCCTGGCAATGTGCAGTCCTTGTCAGCAGGCTATTGGCTGACGTTTCCACACCGCATTCTCTGGCCTTACGTTCGTCCTCTTCGTTCCGGCGCTTGTGGTTACGTCAGAACATTCCCCAACCCCAAAAGTGATGGACAGCCGTCAGCTGTCGTGTAGAGAGAGCGACCATATCAGGTGATGCAGGAGTGTGGTCACATCGTTGGGCCTGATGCTGTGGCTGCAGGGGACTTCAAGCTTCCGGCCGTACCCTGCCAACCGGCATTATGCTCTGGTGGAAATGTCCCCCGAAAAACGGCCAGAAGGTTACGCGTCTACCTCCTGCTGCCATGAAGCAGATGAAGAAAGCGGTGACTACTACAAAGTGGGCGGGTCCAGCTCCATCGGTAGGACGAGAGAAGGAGGAGGAAGCGAAGGCTCCAACTCCATGGGGTGATATCGCGGTGTCGTGATGACACCCGCTGGCGGCTGCTGTGGCTGCACTGGCCTCTGGACCCGTGAATTTGGGGGAAGAGAGACTGACCGAGGCGAAGTTGATTTCTATGGCGGTGCTGCAAACCATATGGACCTGAAAAAGATACATGCAAGTGCCAAGTCGAGGACGATGTCGCCTCCCACCCACCATCTGCTGCTGCTAAAATCCCTGTAAAAGACAATATCATGCTGCACGAAGCGATATTTGCTGCCTCCCTTCGGCGCCGGATGCTAAGGAGGGTGGAGCAGATGGAGAAGTGTCCGATGGTGGCGGCCGTGAAGTAATTCCGCCGATGATGATCCAACACGTGAGTGCGAACGATATGAGGTGAGAAACAGTTGCAATGCTTGATCCCTGATGTGTGCGGAGCAAAGTTTGGCCATCTGCTGGTTGAATGTTCTGACAAAACGTTACGCTTCACCGTTTGACCGTGGATGAAACGGTACACTAGGTAGATGCAGAATGCCATTGCGTTCACAGAATGTTTCAAATTCATTTGACGTGAACTGAGGTCCGTTGTCTGACACTGTTACTTCAGATAAACCTTCTAGGCAAGAAATCGATGACAACACCTGAATTCATCTACGTGACGTTGTCGAGTTCATTGGCGCAGCAAAAGGAAACTTACTATATGAGTCAACCACAATCAACCAATGAATATCTGAAAAAGGTCCCACAAAGTCTATGTGCGCACAGTGCCATGGCAATTGCGACTTAGTCCAAGCAGAGAACTTTTGTGGCGGAGCGGACTGATTTACAGAACATGCGTGACAGTGTGACACAGGAACCACAAGGGCGTGGCTGATAAGTGTGTCGAATGGGGCAGCAGGAAGGGCGGCAGTGGTACTGGAACTGAAAGAGGCACATGAGCCAACGCAGGGGCCTTGGAGACACCAGTGGCACCAGACTGAGCATCGCAGAAGCCGGGAGTGCGCGCCACCAGAGTCAGAAGCACTGGAGATGGCTGCGCTAGAGCATGTATCCCCATAGCAGACAGTGGTGGTGTGGGTGGCGCTGATAGTGCAGGAGCCAGTGGGGCCTGTGACACAGAAACCAGGGGGTCGCGTGGCGTAGAAACTAGTGGGGCCTGTTGCACAGGAAATGGGGCACCTGTGGTGCAGGAACTGGCATGGAGGAGGAGGTTTCTGAGCTGGCAGTAGTGGCAGATCCTAAGGAGGCGACAGTTGGGCTGAAGGGAAGAGTGGAGCTAGATGATATGTCAGAACTGCTGAGGATATCAGTGACGAAGGATGCGTTCGAGTAAGAGAGGACAACAGAGCCCAAGGAATCATTGCCACAGACAAACAGGAGAAAAACTTTTGGAGGTACATAAATTTGGAGGAGGCAGTCCAGTGAGGCAAGGAAGGTGGGCCATGAATCCAAGTTAGTGTCGATATCCGAAGGAAGATGATGCAGCAGTGTGTATTCCTGAGGGGAGGGTGGGGGTGTATGGGGCATCAGGGGGTGAGTAAGGTGTCATCAAAGAAGCTCAGAGCTGGGCAGAAAGCACCGTGCATGATACAGAAGATGGAGTGTCCTGTTCGCACCAAGTGGGGGCATTGTCATTCAACATTGCTGAATTAAGGAAGCATTGTCTTGGGTTACGCAGTGAGGCTGCTGTCCCATTAACTGGAAAAGCTGTAGGAGTGAGAGTTGGAGTGGATTAATGTGTTCATTATGGAGCTAAACAGTCCTAGTCGCTATTCTCGTGTTTTCGTCCTTGTGAGGTGGGAAGGACATTATGTAATAATGTTGGTCCACCACCTCTTTATTACTAAACACAGAAGCGGACAGTTCACAGTTCTCACGTGCAACAAGGAACAATATCCACTTATAAGTATAATGATTATGTCACTTAATGCAGAAAATAAAGTCTCTCACTTTTGTCCATTTTAGTGTGTTTGGTTGAAGCTTAGTCAGTGCCCAGTTCATGTCTGGTTGATGTCGTAGTTGGTGGTCCAGATGGTGTTTTAGCTGATGTCCAGTAGGTTGGGTGCAGGCTCACTGGTGTCTGCCAAGTCTGATCGGTGATCTGGGTGGTACGAAAGACTTCTACAGTACACGCTACTGGCAAATGAGCTGCAGGGAACAACCAGAGTTTAGCCCAGAGTGTGAGTGCTGCTGTTTAGTGGTTTAGCGTCCTAAGTACTCCAGCGGAAGGATTTCTGTGCCCATGTGTCATGCGGCTTGCGACTGAAATGTAGTGCTGTGCTTGCAGTGGGGTGGTTGGCTGCCCATGCTGCTGGCGGGCGATCCTGGCGTCTCTCATGGAGCGCGCTGGAGTCTGATGTTTGCATAGAGTGACCTGTTGCTGTTTTCGTCTGCAGTGTACGCAGAGTAAGTGTTGTTGTTGACATCCACCATGGTTTCTAAGCACTCGGTGTTTATGGAACAGCAACCCGTCGCTCGCGGATGTGTTCCGCTGTGGTATTTGGCAAGACAAGTGGTTGTATATTCCCCCATTAAAAGATAAAGCCCGCTAATACGCCTTGAGCCTCTTTTGATGAGATATTGGACGTGTTTTGACACCTCTAGAGGCATAAAGTGACAAAACATTGTGAAAGGACTGCGAAGGGTAAGAAGTAGCGTACGAGTTGTCAGACAATGTACATTTAAATATAGACCTCGATTTCAACACTAGTGAATATTTGCTTACTTGATTTGGGTATCCACTGAGGAAAAATTACTATCTATTAGTATTTGTACATGCCATTATTTCTTTTACATTTTCATCATGTTCACTATCTGTGATATACGGTAGTGACAGCAAAATTGTGGCACAGTCATTCAGGAATACAGGTTCTCTACATTTTCGCATTAAGATTTCCTTATCATCTCCCATACATATTTGTATGGGCTGTATCTACTTTTTCCATCTTAGCAGCACGTCTCTGAATTCGTTCTATGTTTTCTGTCTCGTCTACCTGATGGTGGAGAAATGCTCTATAATTGGCCCAAGAAGCACGTGTAGTCAGTTTCCTTTTCAGACGCTCCTCGTTTTGCTTGTTCTGCATATACAGTATAGCAGGAAGAATATATTAACACTATGCCTTCCGGCGACACCACAGTGGTGTCGTGAGCATAGTATCTCGCAGTGGCCGGCGACAGAACTTTAGTATTTTTTGCATTCCGTTGGTGTTTTGGATAGGTAACAATAAGTTACACACGTCAACAATTTTTTTGTTTTTATAAGTACTTGTGCCATTTTATCATGGCAGACGAAAGAGACGATGAATGCGCGGACGTCTTGTCTGACGTTCCGAACGACTTGGCCGATTGGGAATAAAGCATAATATGAGGTCGTCTACCAGCATAATATGATCTTCCCACAAGCAAACAATATTGAAATGTGATTTCCGAATGAGAAACACACAGGGTAACATTCCTTTATATACATAATGTATGTGGCCTTTCTTCTACTTACTGAGTGCGGTCACACTGAAATATTAATCATTTGCGTCTTCAAGAATGTAGGACATTTCATGCTCATTTGACGTTTGTTGCGTGCCTCCTTCAGTGTGTCGTAATTTTAATGTCAACAATGTATATTAAGAACGTGTGTGTGTCTGTTATACTTACTTGGTTACACCTGATGTCAGTACACACTGATAAGTCACGACTTTAAGACCACTGCCCATCGCGATCTTGGGTGCCGCCTGGTGACGTTGCGGCCACGTGACGTGCTATGAAAAGTATGTAAGCGCAGCAGAGACTGATGGACCACCCTAGCGAACAAGATATGTGCTGCAAATGGGGAACTCCATTGGCATAAGTGACTTTGTCAAAGGACAGATTGTTATTACGTAAAGCCTCTGAATATTTCGAAAACGGCGAATATTGTCGAATATTCACATGATCCTGCCGTGAACATCTACAGAAAGAGGTAAAACGACAATGATGCTACCACCAGCAGCTACATGGTTAGACGTTGACGACTCTTCACAGAACGTAAGGTTCGGAGGCTTCTCTGCTCTGTGAGAGCAGGATAGATGGTGATCTGTGGCATCTCTGCCGAAGGAGCACAATGCTGGTGCACGCACAAGTGTTTCAGAGCACACCCTTCATCGTACATTGTTGAACATGGAGCTCCGCATCAGGCCACACCAACATATGCTGACGCAACGACATCGTCAATTACGATTGCAGTGGGCACGGGTTAATCACGTTCATGCTACACTAGGTCGATGTTCGTCTCCACAAATTCCGTGATCAAGCTGAACGGCTGCTCGAAACGTGCAGTGCGCCGGGGACGCAGGCTGGTGGGAGCAGTGTTATGCTACGGGAGAACGTTCTCCTGCGCCTGCATGGGACCTGTGGTAGTACTCGAAGGCACGCCGAACGCTGCGAAACTGCTACATACCTTCGTGCTTGATTTCTGCCCTATCATCTTTCAGCAGTCGTGTCTCGGATCAAAGCTATTAAGCAGGTGGTCATAATGTTTTGGCTCATCAGTGCACTTTCTGTAAAACATTATTTGCCTAGTTTAATATACTGTTTCTTTTTTTTTAGACAAAAATTAGTGGAGGCATCTGTATATTGTCGAGAAAACACAGACGATAGGATGTTGTTTATTAGTCGCCCATGTCGTATAGTGTCGAATACCTTTCCGAAATCGACAAGGACGAAATATAGGTGTTGATCCACATCTACTATTTGTAAGGCAGCGCGTGGGGAAAAATTAAGGTCCCCCCAAGGGGGTTTTCCTGAATTTGTGTTAAACATTTGGAAGAAACTTCGCTTTACCTGTGAACATCATAATACTTAAACTTAAAATACGCAGTGTGAGGAATTCTTATCACGTTGCATCTAGGCATTAGTAAATTATTGGCACGCGTGAACTGACTAAAATGAACACCTTCTGATATGTGAGAACACGTTCTCAACCCTTTTCTAAATGCTACCTCGGCAAAAAACGAATAAAATTGTTCGGGATATGAAGGAAGTATTTGTCGTTGTGTATTAGCTCTTGACTGTTTGCAGATTTTGAAATGTATCATTTCACTATAGGAGATTTTATCAGACTCAGTCGCTCAGTGGCAGTGAACGGCCAGTTAACTACAGACCAGATCTTTCCTTACGCCTGAAGGCCAAATTCCATTTGGACCTGACTGAGAGAAATGTATCCTTTGTTAACAAAGAAGTGTGTGTGTTGTAGGGTTTGTGTCGGAAGACTGCAGAATTTATCTATCCGATTCGTCTACGACGAATAACAAGACGCTAGGGTTAAGTATCACGCAACTTTATGGAAAGCAACGTGCAGTAACGTTTTGAACCAGTGGAACGAACGCATTCAGGCTTGTGTGAAAATAAATTACGTTAGTACAAAAGTTTACAGCAGCAGTCTGCGGGTTATATAATCACTCCTCTATAGAAAGTGTTCAGATGGATCGCAAGATCACAACATAAGAATGTAGTTAGATGTCAAAAACAGTTACCCGCTAATTAGTTGAGACAATCTGTTCTTTCGCAAAGCAATCAGATTCGTTTCCTTTCTAACGAAGTAAAAGAGTTTCTAATGTATTGTACAGAAAAACTGAAATTTTTCATAGCAAAAAATCTTTAATGTTTTAAGACACCTCAATTTATCGTACTGCATGTACTGCACGGTCTGTGAAAACTTTTTGCGAAGACAGAGACAGAGAAGAAATGGCCGACAAAAATCTGTTCAGCGGTCTCCTCAAGAGGACGAGCACATAGCCGTCCGGCTGGCTGGTGCGATGGGTAGCGGATTATCAGATAACACCCTCGGCCGCCCCGCTTCGCAGCAGCTTTGCGATGAAATCTGCTCTCGCACCCGTGACTACATTCTGCCTGTGTGTGTTTCTCGCCCTCACTGTAACTTAAAAGGACTTAAAAGATACGTGTAGCTGAAATCTAATTTCCGTTGGGAGATAAATGAACCTGTATAGAGCCGTTTTTCCGACTGCCAACATGCCCTTTATTTTGATTCGTATGTGGAACGCTTGCATTCATGACAACATTTTTAGTGACACCGACTTTTCCAACAATTTCATCGTACTACGCAACCTACCAGTGAATGATGGATAAGTGATCATTCTCTGAATTATTCAGTAGATATCATTAAAAATTTCACGCACTGTCTATTTACTTCTCGTTTCACTGATCAGCTCTAACGATAATTGACTTTAACGAACTGTAATTGTGACCATTGAATCCTGTGTTCTTAAAATACTTTTAATGGGATTCCATTCCAGTTCGTGCTGTCCACTTACGTTCTTGTTTACGTTTCACTGTTGAGCTGTAATAATTGTTTACTTTAGCCATTCACTCTAATTACTTCCGCGTCTGTTGTCTGTAGATGCGTTTAATATTTTCCCATTCTATTAATTAATATACGATTAAGGTTATTTGTTTAGAAATAACTTTCTTTTCCGTCATTTTAGATATTTCCTTAAACATACCTTACTTCTGGTTCGGTATTTAGCAATGAGAATTACGTTCCAACTTAATTCCTCCTCTTTATTTGTTGCTTCCTACATTTAGAAATTCTGCCACTTCTCCAGATTTCTTCTTTATTAACCGCTTAAATTTATAAGCTTTACTATTGTATTATTAAAAGAATTTATCTCTGTTTTTTAATTCTGCGATTGCTGCTATTGTCGATTTCATTCACCACAATTATTGGAATATTTCTTAGGTTTACCTGCTGTAACTCCTTGTGCAAAAACGCTGAAAATACACCATGTGATCAAAAATATGCGTCCACCCTTTGCCTTTATGGCGGATTCCACTGTGCACAGGACACATTCAATCACGTGTCTGAATGTCTGTGGAGGAATAGTAGCCCATTCTTCCTCAAGAACCGAAACTGGAGTAGGTGATGATGTTGAATGCTAGGATCTGGAGCGAAATAGAAGTTCTAAATCGTCCCAAAGGTGTTCTGTTGCATTCAGGTCGTGACTCTGGGCAGGCCCATCCATTTCCGGAACGTTATTGCCCACGAACAACTTCCTTACAGATGCTCCTTTATAGCAGGGTGCATTGTCATGCTGATGCGAAGTCATCGTCTCCAAACTGTGTCTTTATTGTATGCAGTACACATTGCTGTAATTGTTTTCATATCCTTCTGCCTTTAGCGTTTTGTCAAGTACAGTAAGGAGAACATACCTAACCATTTAAAACACCCCTCTTGAAGTAACACAACTTCCTCTCTTCTTGCCGGCCGAGGTGGTCTCGCGGTTAAGGAGCTCAGTCCGGAACCGCGCGACTGCTACGGTCGAAGGTTCGAATCCTGCCTCCGGCATGGATGTGTGTGATGTCCTTAGGTTAGTTAGGTTTAAGTAGTTCTAAGTTCTAGGGGACTGATGACCACAGATGTTAAGTCCCATAATGCTCAGAGCCATTTGACCCATTTCCTCTCTTCTTCGCTGTTGGCATCACATATGGTGGTACGTAATTTTCTCCAGGCATTCACCAAACCCAAACCCATCCATCTGACAGCCAGAAGGTATAAGTAGGGGGACAAGGCCGTCATCAGGGCAGTTTTTTAGTGCGGGTTGCCTACACTCAGAGCAGGTAAGCATTCAGGGGTAAACCTAGAGACCCCATGGGGATTATCCACCCTTTTGATTGACAGGTTATGACCCTCTGGTGATAATCCACCCATCTGATTGACAGGTTCTTAATCTACTGTTCCCCTAACCGTCCCTCTCCTCCACCTCCTCACAACCCCTCAGAAAACCCCCAACCAAAAATGGTTCAAATGCCTCTGAGCACTATGCGACTTAACTTCTGAGGTCATCAGTCATCTATAACTTAGAACCAATTAAACCTAACTAACCTACGGACATCACACACTTCCATGCCCGAGGCAGGATTCAAACCTGCAACCGTAGCGGTCGCTCGGTTCCAGACTGTAGCGCCTAGAACCGCCCGGCCACTCCAGCCGGCAATCCCCAACCCTCCCACCCTGCCCCTCACTAATACAACCACACTTTTGATATCAGTTTCATGGACTAATTAATTAAACCGATCAGTTAAGTAAATACACCCTCTGCCAAACCCCCAGCCCTCCCCCTGCGATCCCCTTCACGGAAATTGTCAGCAAATAGACTCAGTTGATCGGTCATTTGGAGGGAACTCGATTGCAGTTTATGGAACCTTTTTTTAAACAATTTAGACAATGTATGGAACATTGTTTCCTTATTTCTGGTAGTATTGGAATATAGTTTATTTATTTAGACTGTGTGTGGAATATTGTTTGTTTAAACAATTTACATGATACGAAGCAGTGTTTGGAATACAGTTTATTTATTTAATTAATGATTTTGTCAGAATATTGGTTGCAGTTTATGGAATACTGTTTACATAAATAAATTACAGGATACAAGATGATCTATGGAATATAGTTTGTTTAAAGAATTTGCTAGGAAATCGATCGTAGCAAGGAATATTTGAACAATTGCAAGGCTTTTTTGTTTAGATCGCACGTGGAAACGCTGAGTTCATATCTGTTGCCAGAGTCAGGGGTATTACGGCTCTTATTATTTATTTTCCTCACTTTTCGAAGCACACTGGTATCTAAGCACAGACGGGGAAATCGGAACGATTACATATTTAAGCGTTCATGACCTATCTCGATGCCCGCATCTCGTGGTCGTGCGGTAGCGTTCTCGATTCCCGGGAGGGTCAGGGATTTTCTCTGCCCCGTGATGGCTGGGTGTTGTGTGTTGTCCTTAGGTTAGTTAGGTTTAAGTAGTTCTAATGTCTAGGGGACTGATGACCATAGATGTTAAGTCCCATAGTGCTCAGAGCCATTTGAACCATTTTTCCTTAACCTATCTCGAAACCCACCGTCACTTTCTGCAGACAGACAAATTACTATATCTCAGTGGCAAACACATATAGCAGTCATATTGCACTGACAGTTAAACCCAGCAGAAGTGCTCTACAGATCATGAATGGAATGAAGTGCGGTATACTAGCCACCTTTGGGGGTCTCCCGTGTGTGTCTCTATCGTCAAGGCACCACAACGAAGGTCAAAAGCACCAAATGTCCTAATTACAGATTACGTTACTAAATACCACCGACCACGCACCAGATATCGGCCTCCTCGGATATCATGGCCCCCAAACAAAGCATAAACTTGGGGCATTCCGTTGGTTGGGAAATTCCAGACTTGCTTCCTCCAGAGATCGTTCCTTGATTGTCTGTGTGAACCAACGTCCCGAAACAATCGGATGGAGGTTTGCTTCTCTCCTCAGAATACAGTATTCCTATCGGATAATGCTGGAGGCAAAGGGAGAGCTGATACAATTTCGATATCAAAAATAGAGTGAAATGATCCCTTTACACTACCCTTTCAGATTAATTCATTAACTATTTACAGCTGTCAAAGAGATCGCTTCAAACACTCGCCTCCAACCTTTAATGATCCTTCTTGGTAATTAAACATATTTTCAGCATTTGATTATCACACACAAACAATACGCAAATAAAGTAGTGAAATTTCCATCACAAATAGATCGTAGCACGAAATACAATATATCTGAGGTCTTGTTCACACCAGCGTTTGAGAGCACGAACACCCTCCTCCACCACAACTTTTCACTAAACACCAAATAAATAAATATTTTTTTTCTTATCTGCCACGTCCTGCATCACAGGACTAGGATATTAAACTCAAATGGCTTGGTTCAAATGGCTCTGAGCACTATGGGACTTAACATCTATGGTCATCAGTCCCCTAGAAGTTAGAACTACTTAAACCTAACTAACATAAGGACATCACACAACACCCCGCCATCACGAGGCAGAGAAAATCCCTGACCCCGCCGGGAATCAGACCCGGCAACCCGGGTGTGGGAAGCGAGAACGCTACCGCACGACTACGAGATGCGGGCTATTAAACTCAATATTGGCTCATGACGGAGTGTTAAGATCTACCACTGCCACAAGACGCTCCCTCAGTATCGAACTCTCACTTAAGTAACCAATTTTATCGCCAATTACGAAGTCCCTTAAGGTAATAGCTCAGAGAAATTGTAAAAGTAAGTTTTAAACTATGTATCGCTTTGTAAATTCGACAACACAGCTGATTTTATTACGATGCTTCTCTCTTCCTGTATAGGTGGACGATTGAAATTTCATTAAAAGATGTCGCCGAACGAAGAAAACATGAAGTGAACAACCATATACATGGTGACCTAGCCATCGCTTACGCCTGCCAGGTGACATGTCACTGATATCAAATTGATAGGCTAATTAATATCATTGACCATGAGAGTCACTTTGAGAGGCGAGTAATTTTTTTTTCTTTTCCAGTAGTCAGATTCAGATCACAATCACTAGGTAGTTCAAATGGGAATCCCTGGAGGGAAGACGATGATCTTTTCGAGGAACGCTACTGAGAACCGACATTTGAAACTGACCACAGAAGGATTTTACCTCTGATGACATCAGCTTGGTAGTGAAGGATCTTGTGTGTAATATTGAAACAGTATCAAATAATGTAGTTCATGAATTAAGTTGGTGGTTTGTGGAAAACAATTTGATGCTAAATCACAGTAAGACTCAGTTTTTACGCTTTCTGCCTCACAATTCAACAAGAACCGATATTTTGATCAGACAGAATGGGCATATTATAAGCGAGACGGAACAGTTCAAGTTCCTAGGAGTTCAGATGGATAGTAAGCTGTTGAAAGCCCATGTCCAGGATCTTGTTCAGAAACTAAATGCTGCTTTATTTACGATTAGAACAATATCAGAAATAAGTGACAGTTCAACACGAGAAGTAGTTTACTTTGCATATTTTCATATGCTTATGTCGTATGGTATTAGTATTTGGAGTAATTCTTCTGATTCAAAAAGGGTATTTTTGTCTCAAAAACGGGCTGTTCGAGCTATATGTGGTGTAAGTTCGAGAACCTCTTGTCGACCCCTATTCAATAGTCTGGGAATTGTGCCATTGCCCTCGCAGTATATATTTCTTTAATGTCGTTTGTTGTTAGCAATATTAGCCTATTCCCAGGAGTTAGCAGCATTCACTCAGTTAATACTAGGCAGAAATCAAATCTGTATGTGGAATGCACTTCCTTGACTCTTGTGCAGAAAGGAGTGCAGTATTCTGCAGCATCCATTTTCAATAAGCTACCACAAGAACTCAAAAATCTTAGCAGTAGCCCAAAGACTTTTAAGTCTAAACTGAAGAGTTTCCTCATGGCTCACTCCTTCTATTCTGTCGAGGAGCTCCTGGAAGAGTTAAAAAATTAAGCAAATTCCAGTGTTACGTTGTTGATTTTCCTTATTTAAACTTACGACTTGTCGCCTGAATATGTTTTTTATATTTCATTTTATCTGTTTCTACTATAGTGTTATAATTTCATGTATTGACTCGTTCCATGACCATGGAGATTTCTCCTTAATTTGGTCCCACGGAACAATAAATAAATAAATAAATAAAAAACTTATATTACATGTCAGAATCGCACCATAAAAAGTCCGCCCCCGGTAGCGGAGTGGTCTGTGCGACAGAATGTTAATCCTAAGGGCCCGTATTCGATTCCCGGCTGGGTCGGAGATTTTCTTCGCTCAGGCACTGGGTTTTGTGTGCTCCAAATCATCATCATTTCATCCTCATCGATGAGCAAGTCGCCGAAGTGGCGTCAAATCGAATTACCTGTACCCGGCGAACGGTCTACCCGACGGGAGACCCTAGTCGCACGACAGTTACATTTATTTATCGTAAAAATAAAATACAATCACAACGACTATGTTAACGTCATAAAAAGCGGTCTTGGTCCTACAGGTACACGAAAGAGTCGCTGGTAGTGTTACACTTTCTGGTAGAAATGCTGAATGCGATTAGGAATCAAGTGTTTCAATTCAGTCACATGCATGATTTAGATCCTGTGGATATGTCTTTTAATGATTACAGCCACTAGTGAATTATATTCTTAGCACTCTCATATCTCGAAAAGAATCACCTATTCCGAACGTATCTGCTACAAAAAACTCCAGCGTGGCTTTAGACAATTCCTACGCATCTTGTCCTCAGTCTCTGCCCCGCCATCCCTGCAGCTTTGCGCATCTTATCTTTCCCATTTAAGTCGGAACACAACAGAAGTCGGAGAGCGCTATAGCCACCACATTCTGCAACTCTTGTAGAAACAGAGTGAGATGACTTAATGCAACAGGACAGTGTTCTGAACAGTCAGTTGGAATGGGAACATGTTGCCATAGTTCCGCCAACCATGTGCGATATGTGTCATCATATGAAGCCTGCTCCCACAAAATTAGGTAGTATAAAAGACGTGGCCTGAGAGAAGGGGGAGGATTTTGCTATTGCATTGCAGTGTGCCCAGTCCAGCGAGATCGGGGTCTCTCAGGGTGAATCCACGTCTGTCTCCCAAACATTCTGTCTATCATGTACCACCAAATAGAGAATAAAAAGCTACGAATTATAAAAAACTCTGAACTATAAAACTCCTGTAACTTCATCTGACGGAGAATTCGACATATATAGCGGAAACAAATACCTTCTACATGCCAGCACCGAATACATGATGTTATCCTATCAAATATACAGTTATTGACCCCTTGGTGCAAGTGGCCAATGATTGAAGTCGATAGCAAGGACCAATGTAAAGTTTCATCGCCTGTACAGTAGAAGGACCATATACCAAAGACTATGAGTCGCAAGAAAGGGTCCCTGTTTTGTTGTTTGATACATTGTTTTTTCTTCTGTAACACACGTTGCACACGGCCATACAGCCTGCCAGGGTGGCCGAGCGGTTCTAGGCGCTATAGTCTGGAACCGCGCGACCACTACTGTCGCAGGTTCGAATCCTGCCTCGGGCATGGATGTGTGTTATGTCCATAGGTTAGTTAGGTTCAAGTAGTTCTAACTTCTAGGGGACTAATGACCTCAGAAGTTAAGTCCCATAGTGCTCAGGGCCATTTGAACCATTGGAACTGCCATACATTTTGTTTTTCCCGCCACGACTTCGAGTTCTGTGTCAGATTCTAAACGGACATTAATACGTTTTGATCCATTACCTCCCACAGAAAATTAGACGTCACACGATGTGAAACATGTTGTTGCTCCTCCCACAAAAAGACACTGGAGTATTGTAAATAAAAGACAGTCACAAAATATAGAAAGAGCTTTGCAGTGCTGTGAGCCCTCGACCAAGACTATTTCTCCAACTCAAACAAGCGATTTCAATTAATCATAATGTGGTAATCAACAGCTTACCAATGAATGGATGGGATGGAAAAGACAGGGTCGATTTACTGTAATAATAAGCATCACAGTTGATAGTGCAATCAATTTTATCAATTTTACCGTAATTTCATCGTTTGGGAGACATTGTGTGGAAAAGAATCTGAGATATCTGAATGACACGGAACTGATAGTAGGGTACTGGGTTTTAAGAGATGACTACTATTCCAAATGGGCAAGAAAAGGCTGAGTTGAAGTGCTCTTTTGGGATGGAGTGGAATGGGTAAAATCGGTTATAACTGTAAGAAATATTTTACTTCAGAAGGGAGAGTAAGCTGATTGAAATTCCATGGGAAAATGTCAGTTTGGAGATGAAACGAAGATATAATATGTTAATAGAGGCGCAGCAGAACACTACAATTCTGTGCCCTGAGGGAGACTATAAGGTGTTGGGACTCACATTTACGGGAGATATAGATGAGGTGAAGGAGTTGTATGTTTTTGAGGAGGCATGGGAACTTACGGGGCGGTTACGAAATGGGAAAGAAAGTCGTAGTGTACGTCGTTCCAGAGTTGGGAGGGAGCGATGAAACGTGGGAACTCTCCCGACGTTTGTGCTGGCAGTTATGTCCGCTCCTTAGCTGAAAGACGCGTAGAACCAGTATGTTTCTTTCATTGTCTCACTTCCAGTTGTGCCTATGTCATCTGTGTTCGAAGGTTGCAAGGTAATTTAAAGAACTAATGGTTTGGGTCATGTGTTTGCAGATGGTTCCGCAGCCACGGAGGGTCGAGCTCGCCAGTGGCGCTGGGAGAGCGCATCCGACAAGTGGGCGGCAGCCTCTTCCTACGCAGCGCGCACATCGAGGACTCCGGCCGCTACATGTGCGTAGTCAACAACACCGTGGGGGCTGAGCGCGCCTCCACCTCGCTGCTTGTCACCAGTACGTACCTGCTTTCCCAACGTGCTTGCAAAGTGTTCATGTCACCATGGTGCTTCGCTGCTGCGAAATATCGCAACACTTTGTTTTTCCAATATTTTAGTTGCAATAATGTCCAGGTCATGATGAATTTCTCGAATGACATGAATTTTCTGCATTCGCTAGTACTGTTTGTAATGAACCATCCTTTTCTTTCACATTGTTGACTACTATGTAGCTTCGACTGTGTAGCCATTCTCAAGCGTAGAGTATAACCAAATAAACACAAGTACTTGGGTTACGGTCAGTGCATCTGTTCATGTCACAAGAGAAGCAGAGCGTGGTTGGCTGGACTTGAGAAATCCAGGTATAGCACCATGTCTTACAGAAACAATAATTACGTAGCATAGTGAAAAATGTGAGGGAGCACTGAATTATGAAGCTGTATTAAGCTATGTTGTTCAGCACTCTCTCACTCTTGCGACTATTCTGAGCAAGTCTTCTTTTCGTAACACCTGGGGTTATGCTTATAATTCTATACACCTGTAACCGCGCTCTGATTCTAAATTCTGTGACATACAGTAGTAGTAGTAGTGAACAATATGAAATATAGGATGATTTAATCCTAACAATAACATAAAGTGCAGCGAACTGATATCCAGGAAGCATTTTATTCCTTAATTGAGGCTTTCATATTGTATGGCTTTACAGAACATGCAAATACAGGGTAGTCCATTGATAATGACCGGGCCAAATATCTCACAAAATACGCGTCAAACGAAAAAAACTACTAAGAACGAAACTTGTCTAGCTTGTAGGGAGAAACCAGATGGCGCTATGGTTGGCCCGCTAGATGGCGCTGCCATAGGCCAAACAGATATCAACTGCGTTTTTTTAAAAATAGGAACCCCCAATTTTTATTACATACTCGTGTAGTACATAAAGAAATATGAATGTTTTATTTGGACCACTTTTTTCGCTTTGTAATAGATGGTCACAAACATATAGCTCACAATTTTCGACGAACAGTTAGTAACAGGTAGGTTTTTCAAATTCAGGTACAGAAAGTAGGTACGCCTGAACATTTTATTTCAGTTGTTCCAATGTGAGACATGTACCTTTGTGAACTTATCATTTCTGAGAACGCATGCTGTAACAGCGTGATTACCCGTAACTACCACATTAATGCAATAAATGCTCAAAATTATGTTCATCAACCTCAATGCATTTGGCAATACGTGTAACGACGTTCCTCTCAACAGCGAGTAGTTCGCCTTCCGTTATTTTCACACATGCATTGACAATGCGCTGACGCATGTTTTCAGGCGTTGTCGGTGGATCACGATAGCAAATATCCTTCAACGTTCCCAACAGAAAGAAATCCGGGGACGTCAGATCCGGTGAACGTGCGAGCCATGCTTCGACGAGCAATGCACCTGTCATGAAATATGCTATTCAATACCGCTTCAACCGCACGCGAGCTATGTGCCGGACATCCATCATGTTAGAAGTACATCGCCATTCTGTCACGCAGTGAAACATCTTGTAGTAACATCTGTAGAACATTACGTAAGAAATCACCATACGTTGCACCATTTAGATTGCCATCGATAATATGGGGCCAATTATGCTTCCTCCCATAACGCCGCAACATACATTAACCCGCCAGGGTCCCTGATGTTCCACTTTTCGCAGCCATCGTGAATTTTCCGTTGCCCAATAGTGCATATTATGCTGGTTTACGTTACCGCTGTTGCTGAATGACGCTTCGTCGCTAAATAGAACGAGTGCAAAAAATCTGTCATCCTCCCGCAATTTCTCTTGTGCCCAGTGGCAGTACTGTACACGACGTTTAAAGTCGTCGCCATGCAATCCCTGGTGCACAGGTGTATGGTACGGGTGCAATCGATGTTGATGTAGCATTCTCAACACCGACGTTTTTGAGATTCCCGATTATCATTCAGGTGTCTGTTACTGATGTGCGGATTAGCCGCGACAGCAGTTAAAACACCTACTTGGGCATCATCATTTGTTTGCAGGTCATGGTTGACGTTTCACATGTGGCTAAACACTTCCTGTTTCCTTAAATAACGTAACTACCCGTCTAACGGTCCGGACACTTGGATGACGTTGTCCAGGATACCGAGCGGCAAACATAGCACACGCCCGTTGGGCATTTATATAACAATAGCCTTACATCAACACGATATCTACCTTTTCCGCAATTGGTAAACGGTCCATTTTAACACGGGTAATGTATCGCGAAGCAAATACCGTCCCCACTGGCGGAATGTTAGGTGATACCACGTACTTATACGTTTTTGACTATTACAGCGCCATCTATCACAAAGCGAAAAAGTGGTCCAACTAAAACATTCATATTTATTTACGTACTACACGAATATGTAATAAAAATGGGGGTTCCTATTTTTTTTTTAAAAAAAACTCTGTTGATATCCGTTTGACCTATGGCAGCGCCATCTAGCTGGCCAACCATAGCGCCATCTGGTTTCCGCCTTCAAGCTAGACGAGTTTCATTCTTTGTAGTTTTTCCGTTTGATGCTTACTTCGTGAGATATTTGGCCCGGTCACTGTCAATGGACCACTCTGTATACATATACATAACCAACGACTTTATAGGTTAATGTTTAAAATTGGCAACGATATCACAGCACTTGCTGTCACATCAGAGAAATCTTCCAGACTTCTATTAAAACTATGGAGTGGGCTGTTCTCCACAGTATGTCTTACTGCCTGTTCCTCCGCAGTGGTAAACTTCGTCCTCGGGTTCTGAATTAGAATGGCATTCTAGGGCGAATGTTAACTTCAGTGTTCTTTTCAGTTCTCAGTGATATCGGAAACGTCTTTGGGCTGGCAGATCTTCAGCTCCGAACATTCATAAAATTTACGACCACGCTGTAAAAACAAGTTTAAAAATACAAAAGTTGTAAATCTTTTCATTATTAATAAAGGAGGTTGTACACTTAAAACGTTAAATAACTGAAAATATAAAGTTAAGGACAAACACGGAAAGGGAATTAAAGCACACGGAGAGAAAAAATCTTTACGGTTTTCCGATGCCACTGTAATTCTGGAAGAGGCATCAAAGAACATGGACGACCACTTGAAAAGAATGAATCGTGTCTCAGTATGAACATATAAGATAGGTGCATAAAATCAGCTATTTATATGTTAATCAGGTTAAGAGACAATGAATGTAAAGACGAGATTCACCAGCTGGAGAATTAAATAGCTAGCTGAGGTGGAAGTTAAGAGGATATAAAACGCCGAATTACAGTGGCAAGAAGAGCATTACTTACAACGAGAAATAAGTTAGCATATAGTATAAATTTAGGTGTCACGAAGTCTTTTCTGAAAATGTTTGTCTGGAGTGTCGTCTTACGTGGAAGTCAATCGCGAACGTCCAACAGCGCAGACATGAACGGACCAGAAGCATTTGAAATGCGGCAGGAAAGAAAATTGTTCTGGATTACTTTGGTAGAGCGGATCACTAATACCCAAATACTGAATGGAATTGGGGAGAATAGAAAATTATGGCACTAGTTGACTAAAAGAAGGGGTCGGTTGTTACAACACATCTTGAGACATCAAGGAATACTTACAGAGGGTGGACAAACACATGGAAACACGGCGAGAAATGCATACTTCAACATAAATACAGATGCTAGCCAAGCGTGCAGGTTTCAGTGCTGTATTTGACCACAAACGGCACCTGTGTAATATCCTCAATACGTTGCAAGTGCCATCGTGGTCAGAGCAGTGTTCATTGTACTTGTGAGAGCATCATAGTAGACGGACGAGCGCATTTTGTTAGTGTGGGTTGCCAACATCAGGGGTAGATATGTCTCAGGGGCAAACCTACTGTTCTCCTTTGATTGACAGGTACTTAACTTATTGTTCTACTTTGATTGACTGATCCTTAGCCTATTGTTCTGCAAAAAGGATCTTTCCTTTTAACTGACATGCACTTAACCTACTCTTCCCACTCCCCTCTACCCTTAGGAAACCTACCCCTTGCAACTACAGGCGCACTTTCACGTCTGAGTTATCGGAATATCCCCTGTCATTACTATCAATTTGATTGACTACTTAATTAACTTGATAAATTAATTAACCTCTGCCCCTCTGGTAAACCCCCTCCCCTCTCACCATCTCATCCCCAGAAAATGGAGGGAAAAATACTCGGTTGTTCGGTCATTTGGAGGGAAATAGATTACTGCGTGTGGAATATTGTTTAAGAGGATTCAAGACAGTGTATGGAATATGTGGAAGGAGTGTATTGTTTATTTATAAAAAATTCTGTTCATGGGGGTTGGATTTCTCTTGTTAATCATTCTCTGCTGTTTAGAACATCTAGGTCTTGCAAGAAGCAATTACATGGGGCAAACATGTTGCAGAACCTAATGGTCAGCACTGTACTCTTGGTGTCTTAACCGAATGTTTGGGCCTTTGTCAGCACTTAACCTATTGTTCTGTAAAGTGGTTTTCCATATCACCACCATTTCCTTCAACTATTGTACTGCCCTTGATATCAAGTTAAGTAATCGGTTATGTCCTCCCATCATTTTCTGGTAAACTTTCCGAATTTCACATGCTTTTGAACGCCATTTCTGACGCATTCTTCTCTGTCAACCACTCCCTTAAACTATTGTATTGCGTTTTACATGAAAATTATTCATATTAACTTAATGCTCTGCACTTAACCTGCTGTTCCGTTCCATGTCCAACACTCACACATACCCTCCACTCAACTACTGATATAAAAAAGTAATGCAAACTAATTAAATCTATGTTCTTCACATTTATGGGGTATTTTCTTTTAATTCACAGCATCCCTTTGGTCGCTGAAATCGATGCGGTAGAATTTAACAACAGGTCACTAATAAAAAAACACATCCTGCAAAGTGCCGCCATGGCCTAGCCATGCACAGGTGCCTGTTCGGGTCCCTCAATCATGAGGCGGCAGCATTTCTTTCGTACTTGACACCTGAGAAATTCCTTTTGAAATACATGATACCCTAGGCACCATTGCTGACACGACCAGATGGGAGTGCAGACATTTTTGCAGAGCGCAGACGTTCCAATGGCGTGCATGTGTTGATGCCACAGCAAGCCATCGCCGGACGCAAGTCAGCATGAGCTACCGCCCTCACGCCGCTGCTGCCTACAGCGAACAGATGGAAGTTGAGTCTATTTTCGCGTATACAGTTAGAGTCTTTCAAGTGAAATACTGACGTCACAGAACTCCAAGCCGCAATCATGCCAGTCCCATATGAGAGACACCTCCGGGCAGCATGAGTGTTTACCATTGCTGAGGCGATACCTATGAATACTGATGTCACAGAGTATCACAGCGTGAATTGTTCCTAGCTATGCTAATGGGACAGCGCGTATGTCACTGAATTTACCCCTCAAACTGCTGCTCCTGCCGGTGTGGAAGCACTGGCCGACATTATTTTATGCAGACGAGACTTTCGGCGGCAAAGTTATTTTGCACAGATCGCTAAAGTACACCGGCAGTTAAACCATGCAAAAATTGTCTACAGATCATCAAATACATACAAGACTAACAAAAATAGGGGGAGCCAGGAACATATTTACTCATGTAACTACAATTAAATATTAGGATTGCTTAAGCTTCACGTCATTAATAGCACTCATCTTCAGCAAAACTAATATCATTTTAGACATGCACAACCTTTATATAAATATACATACATAATGCAATAGGGGACTAGGTTTTTTATAAATAACAACAACAAAGACGAATGGTGAATAATTTTTTTCTTCATTTATTCAGTTCACACAAATACAATATAATTCTTGATGTACAATGCAGTGTTTGGGTTCAATATAGTATTCTTGAGGTACAAATTGACCCTGCTATTCCAATTCAGAAATAATTTTAACTCACACGCTACAACAGGAACACTGGTAGGAATTTTTTTTATATAAAACTAATGCAGAGATACTTTTTTTCTACTACAACTAAATTCGACACCCCCAGTAGCACAGCTTTTACAATAATTCTGATGGACTGAACATGCGGTATCCCGAGAATATGTGGTCATGCATAGACTCCGGAATTTCTTGAAAAGGTCTGCAAGCAAGCGCATGTCCTTCTCCAAGTAAAGCTGTGTGTACGTTCCTAATGTGGAAATACTGAATTCCCACCAGACATTCACAGCATGCTCATACTCTACACTCGTTACGGCATTGCCCATCAGGTTCCTGGAGAGTGCAGTTATGTCAAGTAGCCTGGTTGCATTGAGTTTCGCCACACTATACACATACTCATATGGGAAAATCCCTTCCTAGTCACAATTTGAAACATTTCATCATTGGGAAATGCAGCTCGAGTGATATACATATCCCCACGAGGCAGAGTTTCAACGAGTTTCTGGAGTGGTGCCTGCATAACACTTAGCGTTTCAAGGAAGTCGAGCGTAATTCTTGGCATCATTCGTTTGGAGAATGAAATGTATTTCTCCACGCTGGCCTGACCTTTTTCCAAACCGAAATCTGCCAAGGGTTGAATTGGAAAGTGACTGTCATACCGACTTTCAGAGAAGAGCAACATGTTTACATGCAGCTCACGCTCACCGGCGAATTTTGAGATATGGAGGAGGCCCAGAATGAGATGCTTGTCTTGTTCATCTGACTTTCTTTTCTTCTCCAGGCCATAAACATGAATCGATATGCCAGTAATGTGCACCTCGAATTTAGGTATGTCTGGGATCTTGACGGGGAACTCTATACCATCAAAATTATATCACTTATGAATGTCAAGGTATCTACCATATTGTATCGTTCGTTGTGGACCTTATGTGTAATTTCTCTCATAAGCCAAGACTGACCACGCAAAACAAGCCTGATCCTATCTATCTTAGATATCAATGAATCCCTGCTTATTAGCCATGTGTTCAAGTAGCTTGTGTAGCTAGACCCTCCATTTGCCAGATCGTAGACATGTGTATGCATGTACAGTTCATCAGAATTGTTATTTTAAAAAGTTTGCTGTTGTGAACTGTTGATATTAGATTCTAAGTGTGCGCAGTACATCAGAATTATTGTAAAAGCGGTGCTACTGGGGGTGTCGAATTTAGTAGTAGTAGTAGTAAGGAAAGTATCTTCGCATTAATTTTATATAAAAAAATTCCTGCCAGTGGTACTGTTGTAGGGTGTAAGTTAAAGTTATTTTTTCTGCATCGGAATAGCAGGGTCAATTTGTTCCTCAAGAATTCTATATTGTACCTCAAAAACTGCATAGTACCTCAAGAATTATATTGTATTTGTGTGAACTGAATAAATGAAGAAAAAATTATTCACCATTCTTCTTTGTCGTTGTTATTTATAAACAACCTAGTCCCCTATTGCATTATGTATGTATATGTATATAAAGGTTGTGCATGTCTAAAATGATATTAGTTTTGCTGAACATGAGTGCTATTAAGGAGGTGACGCTTAAACAATCGTAATATTTAATTGTAGTTACATGAGTAAATATGTTCCTGGCTCCCCCTATTTTTGTTAGTCTTGTATGTATTTGATGATCTGTAGACAATTTTTGCAGGGTTTAACTGCCTGTGTACTTTAGCGATCTGTGCAAAATAACTGTGCCGCTGAAAATCTTATCTGCAAAAAATAGTCAGACGGTGCTCACACACCGGCAGGAGAAGCAGTTTGAGGGGTAAATTCAGTGATGCCTGCGCTGTCCCATTAGCATCGCTAGGAACAATGCACACTGTGATATTCTGTGACGTCAGTATGCACAGTTATCACGTCAGCAATGTTAAACACACGTGCTGCCTGGAGGTGTCTCGCATATGGGACTGCCTACAGCGAACAGGTGGGAGTTGAGTTCTGTGAGTCAGTATAACACTTGTAGGACTCTAACTGCATACACGAAAACAGACTCAACTTCGACCTGTTCCCTGTAGGCAGCATCGGCGTGAGGGCGGTGGCTCACGCTGGCTTGCGTCCGGCAGTGGCTTGCTCTGGCATTCACGCATAGGCGCCTTTGGAGCATCTGCTCTCTGCAAAAAGGTCTTTTTTCCACCTGGTCGCATCAGCAACAGTGCCTAGGTGATCATGTGTTTTGAGAGTAATTACTCATCACTCTACGGGGCCGCTGATGCTCCCAGACTCTGACGTCGGCGTCGGGCTTCTAGTGGCACGATGTGTTTTTTTATTAGGGATCTTTTGTTTAAGATATATTCTGTCGATTTCACCGACCAATAGAATGCTGAGAGAAAAAAAACTAACCCCATACGTGTGAGGAATATCGATTTAATTAGTTTGCATAAATTTTTCTTATCAATGTGGTGTTAGCAGTACAATAGCTACGGGGAGCATCTACATCTACATCTACATCCGTACTCCGCAAGCCACCTGACGGTGTGTGGCGGAGGGTACCCTGAGTACCTCTATCGGTTCTCCCTTCTATTCCAGTCTCGTATTGTACGTGGAAAGAAGGATTGTCGGTATGCTTCTGTGTGGGCTCTAATCTCTCTGATTTTATCCTCATGGTCTCTTCGCGAGATATACGTAGGAGGGAGCAATATACTGCTTGACTCTTCGGTGAAGGTATGTTCTCGAAACTTCAACAAAAGCCCGTACCGAGCTACTGAGCGTCTCTCCTGCAGAGTCTTCCACTGGAGTTTATCTATCATCTCCGTAACGCTTTCGCAATTACTAAATGATCCTGTAACGAAGCGCGCTGCTCTCCGTTGGATCTTCTCTATCTCTTCTATCAACCCTACCTGGTGCGGATCCCACACTGCTGAGCAGTATTCAAGCATTGGGCGAACAAGCGTACTGTAACCTACTTCCTTTGGTGTCGGATTGCATTTCCTTAGGATTCTTCCAATGAATCTCAGTCTGGCATCTGCTTTACCGACGATCAACTTTATATGATCATTCCATTTTAAATCACTCCTAATGCGTACTCCCAGATAATTTATGGAATTAACTGCTTCCAGTTGCTGACCTGCTATTTTGTAGCTAAATGATAAGGGACCTATCTTTCTATGTATTCGCATCACATTACACTTCGCTACATTGAGATTCAATTGCCATTCCGTGCACCATGCGTCAATTCGCTGCAGATCCTCCTGCATTTCAGTACAATTTTCCATTGTTGCAACCTCTCGATACACCACAGCATCATCTGCAAAAAGCCTCAGTGAACTTCCGATGTCATCCACCAGGTCATTTATGTATATTGTGAATAGCAACGGTCCTATGACACTCCCCTGCGGCACACCTGAAATCACTCTTACTTCGGAAGACTTCTCTCCATTGAGAATGACGTGCTGCGTTCTGTTATCTAGGAACTCCTCAATATGTATGAGTGGGTGACATGGAGCACAATACTAAGTTAATTTGAATATTTTTATGTAAAACTCAGTACAATAGTTTCAGGGGGTGGGTGACAGAGAAGAAAGCGCCAGAAATGGCGTACAAAAGCATGTGAAATTCGAAAAGTGTACCAGAAAATAGTGGGAGGACATAACTGAGTACTCAAATTGGTATCAAAGGCAAACCGCGTAATAAAAAAATACGTTAAGGGCTGACAAAGGCCCAAACATTAGGTTTTAAACACCCGGAGTACAGTACTGAGCATTAGGTTATGCTACAGGTTTGCCCCATGTAATTGCTTCTTGCGAGACCTAAATGTTTCCAAACATTAGAGAATGTTGAACAAGAGAAATCCAACCCCTATAAACTGATTTTTTTATAAATAAACGATATACCCTTCTCATATATTTCATACACACAGTTATCGATTTTCCTCCAAATGACCGATCAACCGAGTCTTTTTCCCACCATTTCCTAGGGATGAAAGGGTGGGAGGGGAGGGGGTTTAGCAGAAGGGAAGAGGTTAATTAATTGATCAAGTTAATTAAGTAGTCAATCAGACTGATTGTAGTGACGGGATATTCCAATAACTCAGACCTAAAAGTGGACCTGTAGCAGTCGGGGTGGTTTCCTGAGGGGGGGGGGGGGGAGGTGGAAGGGGTAACTATAGATTAAGTGCCTGTCAGTCAAAAGGAATTATCCTTTTAGCAGAACATCAGGCTAAGGACCTATCAATGAAAGGAGAACAATAGGTTAAGTAACTGTCTATCAAAGGAGAACAATAGGTTTGCCCCTGAGTGCATTCCTGCACCTGATGTACTCAACCTGCACTAACAAAATGTATTTGTATGAAGGTAGTCCCTCTACTCATTATATCGGAGCTCAGTGCATTCAGAAAGTAAGTTGTTGGTGTTCATATGGTGGGTGCTTCCGTAAACAAGGTGGCCGATGTGTTTGGTGTTTCAAGAGAAACCATGTAGAAGATTTAGACTGCATACAGCGAAAGGGAAAAAAGATCATCGGGTAAGACACAACGCGGACTGAAAAGTGTGATGAGTAATCCTGAAGGATGGACATTGAAGAGGATTGTGAAGAAAAGTAAGAGAACGGCGCTACAAAGTCTGTGCAATACTGAATGTCGCCCTCGCGAATCCTGTCAGCACCAAAACAGCACGAAGGGAGAACCATAAGCAGGGTACTCTAGGAGAGCTGGAATTCCAAATCCACTCATCACTTATGCAAATGCCAGTAACAGGTAAGCCTGCTGCCGAAGCTATAAAAACCTAGATTGTGGAGCAATGGAAGGATGTCATTTGAGCGTAAGAGTCTTGTTTCGCACTGTTTCAAATTCTGATCGAGTTTACATCACAGGAGCAAAATATTACGGGGATGCGGTGATGATTTGGACAGCCATGCCGTGATTTTTCATGGGTCCAGTGGTCACTCTGAAAAGTCGCAATACTGCCAAGGAGTATCTCACCACTTTATCTGATTAAATCCGCCCCATTGTACAATACGTTTTCCGCAATGATGATGCTGTGCTCGAAGACGAGAGGACTCACTTTAACACTCCTCACATCATCCAGGACTTGTTTTGTGAGCACGAGAATGATTTGTAACATTTCCCCTCGCCACTAGTCACCAGCTCTCAGTTTCATTGGGCTTTTGAGGTCTACTTTTGAGAGAAGAGTGGTGTGACCACTATCCACATCCAACGTCATTATCTGAACTGGACACTGTTTTGCAGAAAGAACGGTTAGCATTCCCTTAAAGCCAAACGGGACCTGTATTTACCCATTCCGAGATGAATGACAGTTGTTTTGAAAGCCAACAGTTTTCCTATGCCATATTATGTATGATAATATGGTGTGTTTTTGGTGTTTCCATTTTAATATCCAGGCCTTGTAAATTGGTAATGGAGGGGAATATGGAGGTGAGGGTGACAATTTTGTAGAGGATGACCAGGACTCACCTACTAACTAGTGGAAGTACATGGCAGCAGTTATACAAGGATGAGGAGGCCACTCCTAGGACTGACGACAACAACAACATATAAATTACAGTAATTGTTGACAGTCTTTATAAAAAATAGGAAACGCTTCACTTCAATGCCCTAAGCCATAGAAACGGAGCTGTAGGTAACGAGATTTTTGGGGCACAGGTGACGCTGGCATAGTAATAGGTTGGTTGATGCTTTCGTAGGTGTGGAGTGTGGTGGTCTGCAGTCCCAGATTCGGTATTTTAGTAGTTTAACAGTCACTGTATTAAAAACCTTACGTAGTTAAGGGTTTACTGGTAGTCAGTGTTGCCGTTTTCTACGATGCATCTCTCCGTTGCTTGTGGTGTAACATTCTCTGTTGAAATGTTTTCCGCAGTAAATGTCCATGTCCAACTACGATATATCGACATTGGTAATGGAACTTTACTTTCACGCATATCGGAAACATTGCTTCAAATTCATGCTTTGAGTTACAAAAGCACTGCACGCCACTTTTACAACTCAGTTCATTTCTTTTAATATCCATCCAGAAAGTACAAAAACTCGTCAACTTATTCATTTACATCAAAGTCAATTTGTACTGTTTTCTTTTTGACATTTCAGCTATACATTATTTGTGTGTTGCTACACATTATTTTCTGCCCTACTTCATCATTTTCTGTTTTAAGTACGTACATTCGTGTCCAAACGAAACGCCAGCCGCAAAGTGAACGTGGCTAAGGTATTATCCACTAACACGCAATCCTTCTTCGTTTCCATAGTTTAACAATCTGACACCTTCATATAGGTCTGCTGCAAATAGTTTTGATAAAATTAAATTTAATGCCAGTTCTAACATTGGTGCACATATTATACAATACATTAAATGGGTCGAATCATTGCTCTGTTTCTCAAGGGTTGTTGTATAGAATTTCTTGAAATTACGTAAAAGGCTTTCTCAAACTCTCTAAAACTCAGGAAAAGTTGTATTTCATACTCATTGCTCCTTTATATAATATTGTCTACCAGTAAAAAATGATGCGTTATGTTACATCCATCCCATCAGAACTACTGATAACCTTGTGAGAGCCAGCCATAGCAAAACTATCCCATCTGATGTCCAAGATGTATGAGACAAGAGAAATACCCTCAGACTTCAAGAACAATGTAATAATTCCAATTCCAATGAAAAAAGGTACTGACAGGTGTGGATATCACCGAAATATTAGTTTAAGGAGTCATGGTTGCAAAACGAACTCTTTACAGAAGAATGGAAAAACTAGCAGAATACGACCTCATGGAAGATCTGTTTTGATTCTGAAGAAATGTAGCAATTGGTGATTTAATACTGATTATACGACTTATCTTACAAGATAGGTTAAGAACAGTCAAACGTACGTTTATAGTATATGTAGACAAAGTGGAAACGTTTGGAAAATGTTGACTGTAATACACTCTTTGAAATTGTGAACGTAGCAGGGGTAAAATATAAGTAGCGAAAGGCCATTTATGCCTTGTTCAGAAACCAGACGGGCAGTTACAAGAACCGAGGGGCATGAAAGAGAGAGAGATAGGGTTGTAGCCTGCCTCCAATGTTTTTCAATCTGTACACTGGGCAAGCAGTAAAGGAAACCAAAGCAAAATTGGGAGTAGGAATTAAAGTTCAGGGAGAATTAATAAAACCTTTGAGATTTGGCGATAACATTATGATTCTCTCAGATACAGCATAGGACTTGGAAGAGCAGCAGAGTGAAATGGACAGCGTATTGAAACCAGGACATAAGATGAACATCAACAAAAGCAAAACAATAATAATGTAATTTAGCAGAATTAAATCAGATGGTGCGGAGAAAATTAGATTAGGAAACGAGACAGTAAAAGTAATGGATGATTTTTGCTATTTGGGCGGCAAAACAACTGATGATGGTCGAAGTAGAGAGGATATAAAATGTAGATTGGCAATGGGAAGAAAAATGTTTCTCTGGAAGAGAAATTAGGCAACATCGAATATAGATTTAGTGTTAGGAAGTACTTTCTGGAGTTATTTGTCTGTGGTGTAGCCATGTACGGAAGCGAAATACAGACGATAAACAGGTCAGACAAAAACAGAATAGAGACTTTGGAATGCTGAAGATTAGATGGGTAGATAGCGTAACTAAAGAGGAGGTACTGAACAGAATCGGGGAAACAATAAATTTGTGACACAACTTGACCAACAGAAAAGTTTGGGTGATAGGACACATTCTGAGATATCAAGGGATCACCAGTTTATGATTGGAGGGAAGTTTAGTGAGGTAAGATCAAGAGATGAATATAGTAAGCAGAGTCATAAGTATGTAGGTTGCAGTAGTTATTAGGAGGTGAAGAGGCTTTCACAGAATAGAATAGGTTTGAGAACTGCATGAAACCAGTTTTCGGACATCAACTTGTGATCAAGACGGATCTTTACAATTAAGATATAAGTTTCATTATGCAGACTCTTCAGGCAGTTTATTAAGTGACTTGGGTAAACACGTTTTACCATATTTCCCACAGGCGCTCTGTATCCACCTGTGTCAAATGCTTTTTCATAATCAATGAGAGCCAGATAGGTTGGTAAAATAAATTCCCTTATTTTCTGTATAATGTGTCGCACATAAGTAAATACAGGGTGCACATACAGTCTGGGAACACTTTCAATTATTTTTTGCACAAGAACCAAACATTGTACAGATATCACACATATGTCATTTTTAAGGGAATCCCTGAAAGTTTTTTTTTTCATGTATACCGCCATAGCGTAGTTTGACAATTTGCCGATATTCAGCGCTAGTCGCAAACATGGCGAGTTCAGGTGCAGAGTTTTCTGTGTGTTGGAGTTCGACAAAAACAGCTGCAGCTGTTCAACGGATGATTAGAACCAATTACGGTAAGAAGCCACCAACAAGGAAGGCCATTTACCACTGGCACAACAAATTCGCTACGACGAGTTGCTTGTGCCCGGCAAAGAGAAGGGGACGGTATTCGATTACCTTATTGACGTCTGCCGGGTCACTCATGGTTCGCATATCGAATGTTTGTAAAAAAAAAAAAAAAAAAAAAAAAAAAACTTTCAGAGTTTCTCTTCAAAGTGCAATACGTATTACATCTGTACAATGTTTAGTTCTTGAGCAATAAATAATTGAAAGCGATCACGGACTATATGTACACCCTGTATATTGCTGCTACGTGACTTCCTTTTGTTTTGTTCTTCTAGATATAGTACTTTATTTCAGATCTTTAATTTGTTATTTAATACACCTGAATGTATTTTGTAGGCAGTATTTAATTTACTGAAACTTCTATCATTTGAAGTTTTGTTACGGTTGCCTTTTCAAACGGTGATAACACTTTTGCTGTAAGCCTACCGTCTGGAATCTTAGCGTTTAGACAGGAGGTATTGACCAGATGTAAAATTCTCAACTAAAGTAATAATCAACAGCACTTAGTTAATTCTACATTAATCCCGTCAGGTCCTGGGTATTTTGTGCATTTTTGTTTTTAAAATACATCTTCCATTTCTTGTAAGGTAATTAAATCTGTGTTAACATAGACAGTTATATTTGCCATAATGACTATTTGCGTTTGGATTATAGCACAGATTCTTGTAATGCTTTGTACACGTTTCCTGGCATAACATTTATACTTTTTGTTCTATCTTTGCTGCATATTTCTTGTAATTACCTCAATGAGCCTTTCTTATCAGTGATTTTGCTTCATCAGTCTGTCTTGTTTGGTCATTGGAAGATCGCAGAAAACACTCGTATGCTCTGTGTTTTCGTTTAATTATTTCTTCAAATAATTAATCGGTAATTCCATATTTCAGTTGGTTTCGCAGTCATGTTGAATTACTTGCACGACTACATTTCCGCCACTGACTGCTTTTATTCTTTTATAAATCGCCGAATAGCTGTTTCAGCTTTAAGCCAACATTGAGTACCTTATGTGCTGTAACACAGCAACGTTATACATGGATAACAGAAGTAAAATGTACGTGAAGAAGTAGAATTGACTCTCGAGGAGCTGGCTTTTTGGTGTCTACACTTGTCGATATTGTACGTTGCATACATAATCCGTCACTCTAAATTATTTCGAACGACATTAATAAAACATAGAGAAAGATTAGCATAGTGGATTTAAAGCTTCAAGCGTTTTACATAGTCTACTTCACCCTTCCCCTCAACCACTTGAATAAAACGGTTAGAACCTTCATACAACAATATCAAACTGTCACAGTATTTCTTCTTTGGGATATTGGTCAGCTCACTCGTCACATTAGATGTAATATCGATTACATCGTCAAATCCTTGGCTCTTTATACGAATTTCTGCGCTATGTGTTTTTGTTGTGGATTCATACTGGTATGTCCGCCCCGATAGCTGAGTGTTGGGCTTGTCCACGTACGCGACCGAGTAGTGGCTATTTACGTAAGCACGATGATTAAGATGTGGACATGACACTGGACAAGTCTGACGCGCGCCTTGATGGACGAACTGGCTCCACCTTCTCGTCTGGCACCGGCAGCGGTGTCTCATATCTCACCATCGCTTGCCCATATGCGAACCTTTTTTGTGGAACACAGTCATGTACATATGGTGCCACCGACTACCTGGACGACAACGTCACGTGATATATATCGCATCTTGACTCGACGACGGCCGAATAATGCCGCAGAGCTCCGACAACCAACAGTTACGGGGCCAGTGGTATGGCGTACAGTGCACCACCCACACCTTGATACGGGAACGCGCGCACTGTGGTATCAGGTGGTAAATGGGAAATATGTGACTCGTTCCAGTTTGAATACAATTCACATGGCGGGCGAGCCACTGTGGCCATAGTGTAATGTTATAGACACTGAGGAACATCGCCTGATAGGCGGGCCTTCGGAGGACGCATGGTGTTTGGTACAAAAAATGATCTCCCTCCTCCTTCGTGTGGTGCTTCAAGCAATAGAACCACGGATTCTACTTCTACCAGATGTGACCAATTATCCCCGAACGAAGACAAACGCAGTGACTTGGATTCGAGGTTTGACTGTGCTTCATCTTTTCCGAGACGGCAGTAAGAATGTATTCGACTTTTGGGCCTTACTACAAGAACATCACTCATAGCTGATGAGACATCCGAGATATCGAACATAATACACAATTTTTTTAGGGAGGGCCTTGCTTCATCCCCCACCCAGTTGGGGTGTCCCGGATAGGAGAATGTAATTATTGCCTGTAAGTATCAGAACAAGACCAGGACAGTGGAAAGGATCCACCACCACAAATGAGGATGAACCTGGCACCAACGCGAGGTACAACGGGATTAGCGAGGAACGCGCCCAAGAAGAGGAACGTGGCCCGTTATTGTTTTGTACGGACAGAAGCTTTTTTTGTTTTTTTGTTTAACCATTATGTCAAAAAAGTCCACTTATTTACGTTTCCCAGAAACAATTTATCTTATAAAGGTAAAAAAAAGATGGAGGAAGCTTTTTTCTAAAAAAAAATGTGCTCAGCACGACGGTCTGTCACGAACCGGAGCCCGGGTTCCATTCCCGGCTAGGTCGGAGATTTTCTCCATTCAGGGACTGGCTGTTGTGTTGTCCTCATTACCATTTCTTCATCATCAGTGGAAGGCAACGGGAAACCACCACTGGAATCACTTCCCTAGACGCTCATGCGGTGGACCTCTCTGTCGAGGCTTCCCCTTGACATTACCTGCCGTAAGGCAGAACACAAATTTTTTTCATACTGATAACACCATGTGTCGTCACCCAGGAGGATTTTTTCCATAGAATACGAGGGGTGTTCAGTAAGTTATGCAACACTTTTTTTCTCGGCCAATTTCGGTTAAAAAGTGCTGAATTTATTGTGGAAAATAATGGAATATTTCCGCTTCAGCCCCTATAGTTTCGTGACGTTTCGACAGGTTACGACGCTATACGTAGCCTTCAAAAAGGGCGTCTTTAACGGAAGTGCGTTCCAAGCCGAGAGCTGCCTTTGAGTGTCTTTCGGCGGAAAGCCAGAGTATTGCACATACTAATAGATGCTTGCAGAATGTCTACGGATACCTGACAGTGAACAAAAGCACGGATAGTCGTTGGGCGAGGCATCTGTCGTCACACCAAGGTCGGGCAACCATGTCCGATCTCCTGCGTGCCAGCCGACAGCACACAGGTGTGACTCCTGCAGTGCTGGAACGTACGACCACTCTCATTCGAGGTGATCGATAGATCAGAGTCAAACACCGCGCTGCTCAATTCTATGTCTCTCGTGGTTGTGCTGACACACTCATGTACCAGTTGGGGTACTCAAACGTTTATGCCGTCTCGGTTCCTCTGCACCTAACAGAGGACCACAATGAGCGGAAGAACCGTTGTGCAGAATTACTTGAGCGTTACGAAGCTGATCATGACTGACTTTTGTCGAACATCGTCACAGGTCACGAAACATGGGTTCCTCATATCGAACCGTAAACAAAACGGCAATGCATAGAGTGATGCTACACCACCTCCCCTCCGAAGTAAAAGATCAAAACCGTACCCCAGCCGATAAAGTCATGGCACCCCCAGTAAGGTGGTGTAAGGCCGTCGCATTCAACGGAGAGTATGTTGAAAAATAGGGTTTTGTAGCCAGAAGAGTGGAAAATAATATTATGTATTGGTATCCTGGATAAAACCAACCCGCTTTCAGAAAAAAGTGTTGCATTACTTATTAAACGTTCGACGAAATTTTTCCCGTTTCGCATCAGAGTGTGCTTTACAAACTTCGCACATACTTTTCTCTTCTTGAAAAAGTTCTGGAGAATGCCCTCAACACTTGATATAGAGATATTGCTCCATTGCGATTTGAGGCACATCAACGGTGACATACTCTGTCTGCGCTCCGACTACTTAACACTGCATGCTCACAACTCACCGGTCGAATGCACGTCTATAGTCTACACGTGTTAGTTCAAAGTACCACAGTGGTTACTCACCTGACGTCGCTTATATGCCAGTCACGAAACTTTCTGGACAGGGGGCATATATAAACTGGTGGCGTGTCTGACAAGAGCCAAGCAAGCTCACGTTCATGTTCTCTCATTCTAATCAAGTTGACAGTTGCTGTGATGTTGTCTTTTCAAAAAAATTCATAATTCTCATTATCAGTTTTTCGACCTTATTAATAGGAGTATTGCGGAAGGAAATCAGTCGTGTCGTTTCTAATGAAATATTCACCCTGATCGACTTTGGGAAACCACCGAATATCAGACTCTAGGTACACAGACAGAAATTAAAAACCGGCCCTTTCCGAATGCGACACGAGTGACTTACTCAAAGCAGCATATTTCACAAATTTGTGTTTATTGTTGTTTAAACAAGGAAGAAAGTTAAATATGAGTGAATCAGTGAGAGCAGTAATTTTTGCACGAGTAAAGACTTGGAAATTGCTCGACCAAAGAACGCTACCGGAAATAAGTAAATGCATCTCACAGAAACCCTGCTTCATTTTAACTGAACGAAAGGTATTATAGATCCGCTCTATTTTGAGTTACCAATAACTCCTTTTACGCACAAATGAGGAAAGCATATATATGACAGAAATTATTAAATTTTTAAATATAGTGACTTATTTCTACATAAAATCTACAAATTTGATCAACTTAAAATTTGTAAATGTAGTAGTCAGTGGGCTATGTAATAACCTTGTCTGTCCCATTCTTGTTTTGCATACGCTGTGACAGCCAGTTGTCGCTTCATAAAAGCCAGTTAAGCTGTCAGCCGTATCGCGAACAAATAGAACTGATCCCAGAACATGAAACTGGGAATATTTTACTCGACACATCACGTCCTCTAAAAGTATCCAGACCACATTTTTATCCCTGTAGAGTGAATGTTTTTGTGATATACAGCTACAATGGTCTTTCATTCGTATGACGAAAAAGTAGATGTAACATTCTTAGTCTGAGAAGGGATTTGAAACGATCTGAAGGCTCTTGCGTGTATCGAGAGATGTGTTGTAACAGATGGTAACCGAATCACGTTTTCAGACATATACTGGCGATCGTATGATGCGAGATCATCCTCATACTACATCCCGAAGGAAACGTTCCCTTAGAACTAGTGAACCGTCTCGCGTGTCCTTCCCTGAAAAGATCGCGTCTCACACAAACGCTGCTTGAGCTTATCCGTCTGGAGATATGTCAATGAAAGAAAGGTCTCACGTGGGGTTTTCTTCTCTTTCGTGTGCCCAGGTTGTTCGATGCATCGAGTATAGTAGAAAGAAGAAAAGAGCAGGTCACAGAAGAGTGAACATAAACGTATACTGTGCAGGCTGACAATACTAACGCAATCTAATGGTTGCCCGTAATCACCGTAAATAGCTGCGATTTGGTTTACATTTTTCAACTGGCAAATGAAGACATCCGTTCGTTAACGCGGCGCCTGAGACATTGAATTTCACGAAGCTCATGATGTCGTGTGAATAATTCCTATATACAGTTATTTGACCACAGGCGAGCATGGTATAAGGTTAGTTTAAAAATGATAGTTTTAATTAAATGCTTGCTGAAGGTATCTGCCAACACTGAGAACATTGGTATGTATTCCAGAGACTTTAATGGCATCTTCTACACCAGGGCCAGCCACGGCGTGGCAAACGTGACGCGTGCAGGGTTTGCAGCGCTGCTTTTCGTTTAGTATTGCGGTGTGCCATTTTTCAGTCGGCACAACTCTCTTGTTCGGCCGAATCATGGTGCCAGTGCTGTTTACCCTTTTCTCGTAAGCGACAGGTACACCAAATCTACATCTACATCCATACTCCGCAAGCCACCTGACGGTGTGTAGCGGAGAGTACCTTGAGTACCTCTATCGGTTCTCCCTTCTATTCCAGTCTCGTATTGTTCGTGGAAAGAAGGATTGCCGGTATGCTTCTGTGTGGGCTCTAATCTCTCTGCGGTGGACTTGCGGTTCTAGGCGCTGCAGTCCGGAACCGCGGGACTGCTACGGATCGGGTTCGAATCCTGCCTGGGGCATGGATGTGTGTGATGTCCTTAGGTTAGTTAGGTTTAAGTAGTTCTAAGTTCTAGGGGACTGATGACCTAAGATGTTAAGTCCCATAGTGCTCAGAGCCATTTGAGCCATTTTCTAATCACTCTGAGTTTATCCTCATGATCTCTTCGCGAGATATACGTAGGAGGGAGCAATATACTGCTTGACTCTTCGGTAAAGGTATGTTGTCTAAACTGTAACAACAGCCCGTACCGAGCTACTCAGCGTCTCTCCTGCAGAGTCTCCCACTGGAGTTTATCTATCATCTCCGTAATGCTTTCGCGATTACTAAATGATCCTGTAACGAAGCGCGCTGCTTTCCGTTGGATCTTCTCTATCTCTTCTATCAACCGTGTCTGGTACGGATCCCACACTGCAGTGGGCGAACAAGCGTACTGTAACCTACTTCCTTTGTTTTCGGATTGCATTTCCTTAGGATTCTTCCAATGAATCTCAGTCTGGCATTTGCTTCACCGATGATCAACTTTATATGATCATTCCATTTTAAATCACTCCTAATGCGTACTCCCAGATAATTTATGAAATTAATTGCTTTCAGTTGCTGACCTGCTATTTTGTACCTAATTATAAGGGAACTATCTTTCTATGTATTCGCAGTACATTACACTTGTCTACATTGAGATTCAATTGCCATTCCCTGCACCATGCGTCAATTCGCTGCAGATCTTCCTGCATTTCAGTACAATTTTCCATTGTTACAAGATATCGATACACCACAGCATCATCCGCAAAAAGCCTCAGTGAACTTCCAATGTCATCCACAAGGTCATTTATGTATATTGTGAATAGCAACGGTCCTAAGACACTCCTCTGTGGCACACCTGAAATCACTCTTACTTCGGAAGACTGCTCTCCATTGAGAATGGCATGCTGCGTTCTGTTATCTAGGAACTCTTCAATCCAATCACACAATTGGTCTGATAGTCCATATGCTCTTACTTTGTTCATTAAACAACTGTGGGGAACTGTATCGAACGCCTTGCGGAAGTCAAGAAACACGGCATCTACCTGTGAACCCGTGTCTATGGCCCTCTGAGTCTCGTGGACGAATAGCGCGAGCTGGGTTTCACACGATCGTCTTTTTCGAAACCCATGCTGATTCCTACAGAGTAGATTTCTAGTCTCCAGAAAAGTCATTATACTCGAACATAATACGTGTTCCAAAATTCTACAACTGATCTACGTTAGAGATATACACTCCTGGAAATTGAAATAAGAACACCGTGAATTCATTGTCCCAGGAAGGGGAAACTTTATTGACACATTCCTGGGGTCAGAATCATCACATGATCACACTGACAGAACCACAGGCACATAGACACAGGCAACAGAGCATGCACAATGTCGGCACTAGTACAGTGTATATCGACCTTTCGCAGCAATGCAGGCTGCTATTCTCCCATGGAGACGATCGTAGAGATGCTGGATGTAGTCCTGTGGAACGGCTTGCCATGCCATTTCCACCTGGCGCCTCAGTTGGACCAGCGTTCGTGCTGGACGTGCAGACCGCGTGAGACGACTCTTCATCCAGTCCCAAACATGCTCAATGGGGGACAGATCCGGAGATCTTGATGGCCAGGGTAGTTGACTTACACCTTCTAGAGCACGTTGGGTGGCACGGGATACATGCGGACGTGCATTGTCCTGTTGGAACAGCAAGTTCCCTTGCCGGTCTAGGAATAGTAGAACGATGGGTTCTATGACGGTTTGGATGTACCGTGCACTATTCAGTGTCCCCTCGACGATCACCAGAGGTGTACGGCCAGTGTAGGAGATCGCTCCCCACACCATGATGCCGGGTGTTGGCCCTGTGTGCCTCGGTCGTATGCAGTCCTGATTGTGGCGCTCACCTGCACGGCGCCAAACACGCATACGACCATCATTGGCACCAAGGCAGAAGCGACTCTCATCGCTGAAGACGACACGTCTCCATTCGTCCCTCCATTCACGCCTGTCGCGACACCGCTGGAGGCGGGCTGCAGGATGTTGGGGAGTGAGCGGAAGACGGCCTAACAGTGTGCGGGACCGTAGCCCAGATTCATGGAGACGGTTGCGAATGGTCCTCGCCGATACCCCAGGAGCAACAGTGTCCCTAATTTGCTGGGAAGTGGCGGTGCGGTCCCCTACGGTAGGATCCTACGGTCTTGGCGTGCATCCGTGCGTCGCTGCGGTCCGGTCCCAGGTCGACGGGCACGTGCACCTTCCGCCGACCACTGGCGACAACATCGATGTGCTGAGGAGACCTCACGCCCCACGTGTTGAGCAATTCGGCGGTACGTCCACCCAGCCTCCCGCATGCCCACTATACGCCCTCGCTCAAAGTCCGTCAACTGCACATACGGTTCACGTCCACACTGTCGCGGCATGCTACCAGTGTTAAAGACTGCGATGGAGCTCCGTATGCCACGGCAAACTGGCTGACACTGACGGCGGCGGTGCACAAATGCTGCGCAGCTAGCGCCATTCGACGGCCAACACCGCGGTTCCTGGTGTGTCCGCTGTGCCGTGCGTGTGATCATTGCTTGTACAGCCCTCTCGCAGTGTCCGGAGCAAGTATGGTGGGTCTGACACACCGGTGTCAATGTGTTCTTTTTTCCACTTACAGGAGTGTAGGTCTGTAGTTCTGCACATCTGTTCGACGTCCCTTCTTGAAAACGGGGATGACCTGTGCCCTTTTCCAATCCTTTGGGACGCTATGCTCTTCTAGAGACCTACGGTACACCGCTACAAGAAGGGGGGTAAGTTCCTTCGCGTACTCTTTGTAAAATCGAACTGGTATCCCATCAGGTCCAGCGGCCTTTCCTCTTTTGAGCGATTTTAATTGTTTCTATTGTTTGCTATGAAACGACATTACAATACCACGCTGAAACGATTTGAAGATTTAATTGGCAAATAAATGAGATTGATTGTTCTTCAAATCAAATGCACTTTGTGCTACATTTACAGGCATGGAGCACGTGAAGAAATTGGTGGTACGAAAAGTATCTCAAGTCGCATGCGGGGTGTCAGTTGCATCAGTTTTCAATGGAGCTGAACGAAGAATGTGGAGACTCAATATACTGCGGCATAGTACGTTGATTACGTCAAGGGGCATGGCTGGAAAAATATTTCGATTTTAAAGTCACCATTGTTGAATTTATGAAGGAGTGCAGGAGAGAAAATTAGAATATCTGGAATGGATTGTTGACCTCGCACTTTAAGTGGACTTGATTGCGTACTACCCACAGTAAGACATTGCAAGGTATTCTACACTGCTTTCCTCAGATAGTTTCCAAAACTCCATAATAAATAACATTGCAAAGGTGTTCCAATATTTCGGCCAACATTTGTGTGCAAAGGACGTTTGTTTGAATATGAAACTAAATAAGACACTATTACGTTGCAATCTGGCGGCGAAAACCGGTGAAACTGTCCACATCTGTCCACATGCAGACGTTTGCACCAGATAAAAAAATATATTTTCAGTGTACCAAAATTAATTCAGTAATACTGAAAGTTTGTTTTGTTTTTATCTATATTGTTGAGAAATGTGAAGTGTAAAAACAAGTCATACGCAGTGCGGCTGCGTTGCTATTTAAATGCGACGCATTCAGAGTTTCTCCCTCCTGACGTTGAAACAGCGTGGCGTGGCAGCGAGGCTGAGTGCTATGCACTTGTGCCAGAGCATGGCCCACGAGCCGAATTCTTGGCCAATCCTGACCTACACGGGTGATTCAAAACATTGTGACTGGAATTGCGGTCGCGAAGTGGAAACCATAGTGAATATAAAGGAATTATTCGCAACTTTTAGCTAAACCTTCAGGCTACTTCTCTACACATTCGGCGCTCCGACTTCGAGAATTGTCATTGTGTTGTACCAACTTTCAAATTCCTTCGTCATAGAAGGCAGACACCTGTGTTTCTCACCTGTTCTCTATGGAGATCTGCAGCTCGGTGTTAGTGCCAAAATGCTGTCCTCATAGCTACCTGTTCTGTGAGTAAAGACGTGAAAATTAGAGGCAGGTAAGTCCAGGATGCATGGTAGGTGATCAAACACTTCCCATCGAAAATGCCTTTGCTGCAGATGCAGTGTGCGGCTGAGTATTGTCACGACGAAGTACAGTGCGTTTTGCCAAAAGTCCTCTTCGCTTGTTCTGAATTTTCCTTCGTAGACAATTCTTAAATCACATGATCCAATTCGCTGAACAAGATCATCGACTGATACAGGCTTCCTTTCCTAACCGCCTGCATGATGCATGTCTGAAAATCCTGTTTAAAATTCCTGAGCCATTGCTGCACTTTACTATCACAAATCACATTTACGTCATGTGGGCTGCATGAAACCAGGTAGAGTCTCTCAACTAGAAGAAATCGAAAGGCAGTACTGAAAAGTGTGCCATGAAGCAATCGACGGCCATACTAGAGACACTACGCAACACATCTGTGCAAAACTTTAGCGTATTTGCACCGTGGTTTTAATTTCTCGATCAGTCGAAGCTTAAAAAAAGCCTCCTGTGTGATGGGAGCAGAGATGAATGAGACGTAATTCTAGCGACGATACATGTCGCTAATGGGGAAATCCACTGGCGTGAGCGGCTTTGACAAAGGGCAGATTATGGCCAGGCGCCTGGGACTGAGCATCTGGGAAACAGCGAAGCTGGTCATCTTCTCGCGTTATACTGTCGTGAGAACCTATTAACAGTGGCTGACAGACCGTGAACTACGAGTAAGCCACAAGGTGTGCGATTTCCAGGCCTCATCACATAATGTGGAGGTAGAAGGTTATCCCGCTCTGTAAAGTAGGGTAGGCAAAGATGTGTGACACCTCTGATGACGGGCTAAAATGATGACGCAGGCACAAGTTTTTCACAGCACGTTATTCGAGGAAAACTGTTGAACATCGAGCTCCGCAGCAGATGACGATTACGAGTTCCCATGTTGACCCAACCACATCATCAGCTAGGATTGCAGTGGGTATGTCATCATCGAGACTGAAAGATCTATCAGTGGAAACGTGTCGCCTGGTCAGGTGAATGACGTTTCTTGTTACACCATTTTCATGGTCTTGTCCAGATACACCATCGAATGGGTGAAAGATTGCACGAAACATTCTCCACGCCAGAGACACAAGCCAGTGGGGACACTTTATGCTTCAGGGGCACTATTATGCTGTGGGGAACATTCATCAGGGCTTTCATGAGTTCTATGGTAGCAATCGAAGGAAATATGACAGTTGTCTACGTGAACGTTATCGTCGACCACCTGCATACCTTCATATATGATGTGTTACATCATGGCGATGGCACCCTCCAGGAGAATAACTGTCCGTGTCACAAGCACACAATCCTGTTACCGTTGGTTGAGGAGAAAGGTAGCTAACACGACGTTTATGTCTTGTCCATCAAATCTGTCTGATATGAACCCGATAGAATAGGTATTGGACACTATTTGGCGCCAGGTCCATGCCCACAAAACAGTGGGACGTAATTTACTGGAATTACATGACCTGTGTACAGACATCTCGTGCCACATTCTTCCAAAAAGGACTTGGCGAATACGTGACACGCAGAATACCTGTTGTATTGCTTTCCAAATGTTAACCACAACGCTATCAAGCAGGTGGTGATAATTTTTTGGCTCGTCCATGTATGCAGCTCTGTTGGCTAAGTTGAGGGTGGTAATCTCTTCGTCTTCGACTGACCGAGGTGGCACAGAATTTAAAGTGCTTGACGTGCATTACGGAGTAACGGGCTCAAATACTCTGTCTGACAATCTAGACTTTTGTTTTTCATGGTTTTCCGGAGACAATTACGCAGACGGTTCATCCAAAAGGCCCGCAGCCGAATTCTTGCTCGATCCTTGCCCTCTATGAGCTTCTAGACGTAAAGACCCCTCACTTATTTTTTGTTATTTTATTTTAACTGGAACATCCCGAGTTTCAATCTGTATTTTTTTACTTCCATGTCCTTGTTAAAACTTCAAGTTGCTACATACGTGTAAACTATGCGCACGAATAGCCTGGCAACATGACACCACAACACTATTGGTTATCACTCTTAAATACTTTGGCGTCCTTTTTTTTCTTGGTGTGCTAGGATACTGGATTATTTGTGAGTCACTCGTGGTCAGACATTCATTGGAGCAGCAAGGCGGGGTTTCAATTATCTGCGTCCGATGCAAAATTTCTGATTTTACAAACGTTAACATTGCTCGCTCCACAAGTTCACCAAACATGATGTCTCTACGATGACAATACGATACAAATTACAAAACTAATGTATTATTATCAAATGTATGAGGAGATAAAAGAAATTATTCAGATAGTGAAGGGAGACGAAAATTTAATAGTCATGGGTGACTGGAATTCGGTAGTAGGAAAAGGGAGAGAGGGAAACGTAGTAGGTTAATATGGATTGGGGCTAGGAAATGAAAGAGGAAGCCGCCTGATAGACTTTTGCACAGAGCAGAACATAATCATAGCTAACACTTGGTTCAAGAATCATAAAAGAAGGTTGTATACATGGAAGAAGCCTGGAGATACTAAAAGGTATCAGATAGATAACATAATGGTAAGACAGAGATTTAGGAACCAGACTTTAAATTGTAGGACATATCCAGGGGCAGATGTGGACTCTGACCACAATCTATTGGTTATGACCTGTAGATTAAAACTGAACAAACTGCAAAATGGTGGGAATTTAAGGAGATGGGACCTCGATAAACTGAAAGAACCAGAGGTTGTACAGAGTTTCAGGGAGAGCACAAGGCAACAATTGACAGGAATGGGGGAAAGAAATACAGTAGAAGAAGAATGGGTAGCTTTGAGAGATGAAGTAGTGAAGGCAGCAGAGGACCTAGTAGGTAAAAAGACGAGGGCTAGTAGAAATCCTTGGGTAACAGAAGAGATATTGAAGTTAATTGATGAAAGGAGAAAATATAA